>NW_009621994.1:19868-22062 GCF_000690535.1 Cariama cristata | reverse complement strand
GATGGGTTTTGTTCTTGCTGCTTCCCGGTGCCTTGTCTGTCTCCGTCCCATCCCGCTGCCTGTCTGTCTCAGCTCGTCAACCCGCAGGATCCTCTCAACCTCCTAAAATTCGGCCCTAGCAGAAGGAGACACGCGACCCCGGCCAGGTCTCCAGGCTCTAGCTACCATAACTTACTCGTACGACCAAGGGTTACTCATGCAAGCAACGGTTTGGAGGGTCAGGCCCCGTGTGGGAAGGGGTCTGAGGATGAGCGGATAAACTCTGTGTGTGTATTTGAGGGCTGGCAGTCCTGGGAACCAAAAGCACATACGAAGGTCTACATTGACAGAGATGCTACGTCACACCAAGAAACCTCTCTGCGGAGCAACCGGCCACACGTAAGACAAGAGCTAGGTCACGGGAAGGCTGGAAAATGCCCCAAGCCCCGTGTGGGAAGGGGTCTGAGGATGAGCGGATAAACTCTGTGTGTGTATTTGAGGGCTGGCAGTCCTGGGAACCAAAAGCACATACGAAGGTCTACATTGACAGAGATGCTACGTCACACCAAGAAACCTCTCTGCGGAGCAACCGGCCACACGTAAGACAAGAGCTAGGTCACGGGAAGGCTGGAAAATGCCCCAAACCCTCCACGACTCGGTACGGCTGCTGGTTTAAATGCACGGGACGCGGTTACTGCAAATCTGACAGATACAGTGTCACGACAAGACAGAGGCACGGGGTTTCACAAGGCACCAGCCCGGTTCCCCAGGTAGGTTTTCTCCAGCGGTCACTGAAACGTGAACTGACACATCCACAAAACACTCTCACGCCTGCAGGAGTAAATACGGCTTGAAAAATACAACACTCCGGTGAGATTTATTCATCGATTTATTGGGTCGTTTCACAAGACAGCTCACATGCATGCGGTTGCCCCACTTTCGCAACTCGACAGAGGTGATTCCGTCCCTGCCACCATTTTTTTAATGTCAACTGTGGTCATTCCCAAGGAAAGGCATGCAGGAGAGAAAACAGGAGGTAAAAGTCGGGTAAAGAAAAGAACGGGAAACAATTTCTGCTTGCCTGCTTCTCCAGTGAGCGCCGGGACCTTTCAGCGTTCTGCATAAAGGTGGGGAGAGACGGAGCCGGGGTGGGCTCGGGCTGCGAGGGGGCCGGCACGGCGTGCGAGCTGCCGGAGGAGGAACGCCGCAGGGCGGGGCACGGGAGTCCTTCTCCCGGGGGAATGAACGGCCCTGACCCTGCAGGGAGGCTGAAGGGGATGGGCAAGCGGGTACCACCAGCGCTCGCTCCAATTAGCTCCAGAGGGGCTAATCACCTCCTCGGCGTTTGGCCGTGTTCAAGCGCCCTTAATGACCTGGAATATGTATTGCTTTGAGCGGGAGGATCAGTTCTTAATTACAGGGCCCCTTCCAGAGCACTGAATTCAGGCTTCTCTTTAAAACCATATGGGGACACACACACTTAAAATGCCTTTGCATCATACGGCAATCACCGTTCCTCCTCCAAATTTGCCTACTGCCGGGACATCTGAGAGTGCTCCGCAAGCAGGGTGTGCGCAAGAAATGCAGCTCAGCCGCCAAAGAAAAGTTAAAGATTAAAAAAAAAAAATAAGTAAAAAGGATGAGTAACATGGAGTGGGTGCCAGTTAATTGTAATAAAAATACTTGCCTAATTGAGAGTAAGGCGTTCCTTGTGTCTCAAAATTGCATCCTATAAAGAGATACTACATTTCACACATCACAGCTAAGAAAAAACAACCGCCTGAAAAACACTCAGGAGCATTTAACCATTAACTAAGCACCCAGCCAGCCACAGGAGGCCTGATTCATTAAAAGCCAGAGAGCATGGAGAGAGGTCGCAAACACGACCCGGGAGTCTGAGGGCGGACTGTTGGCCATTTTGGCAAGTCTCAGCTCTGGGAAATGTGAGGTATTTGCTCTTCCATTGCCAGATCCCATCACAGCCTTTGAGAGCATCAAGCCTGAGCGCTAACTGCTCCGGTGATGGCAAATCGTCGGACTTCCCTCCAGAAAAGAGGCAGGAAATTTTAGCCTGGGTGCAATATCTTGGCCGCTTGGTAAATACTCTCTAGATTGATTCTCAGCTGAACCACTTAAAAACCACTCCTTGGAGGACAGGGACTGACAAAAGAAGAGCAGCCACCGGTGTGTCTAGTGAATGAGGACCACCGAGCTC
>NW_009621994.1:2423-19856 GCF_000690535.1 Cariama cristata | reverse complement strand
GGTCGGGCGGGTCTGGGCAGGTGCGGGGGTCCCTGAGGGCAGATGCCTGGCCTCAGACCCCCGCTAGCGCCCAAAGGGCACCGGTGGTTTTCAAGGTCTCTGCGCATCGCTGTGATACGAGTTCACCTGAGTGCGAAACAGCACGGACACATGGGCACGTTCAGGACCCCCTTTTGCCCTGCCCCACCACCCCAGACCGCGGCTACAGAGGTCCGCGCTGCACACACGAGTATTGCTCACGGCCATCGCAGTCCACCTCAGAACACCGGACACAAAGTAAGAAACGTCCATAACAAAACAGAGTTCAAGCCATTAGCGCACAGCAGTACGATGAGAAAAAAGAAAACAAAACACATAAAAAGCACAAAGAAAAGAAAGTTGCAAGGTCCCCAGTTATTCTGGCAATTTTCATGCTGCTGCATTCCTCATTCCGGTTATGGGATGGAAATCAAACAATCGAGTGCCCCCATTCTTCCTGGGCTTACACCAGAGGAAGCCGTGAATTACTCCATTGGAGCCCATGGAGCGGTGTAAATCCAGAGCGGCGGAAGAATCAGGGCCCAGGATCTTTAGCAAGGGAAGATGTGCAAAGACGGGTTAGAAAACAGCTCTGAGAGATGCACTGTGCCTGTGGCTCCTTCGCGGGCTGCCCGGTACCATCACCCCATCTGCCTGGGCTGCCTACATCCCACCACAGCCCGGGAGGACCGGGTGCAAGGAGGCAAGCAAAGGGCTTGTGGTTGCTGCCAGACGAGCAACATATCACGGGAGCGGTTTCCTCTGCTCTGCGGAAAGCAAGACTTCGATACGATCACGTCTGGTTTGGCAAAAGCCGAGCCCGGTGCTCAAAGCCGAGCGGACAAGAGCCCGCATCTTCAGGGTCTTAAGAAGCCGGACGGCAAGGGGTCTGTGAGCTGGCCTTAGCTAGACCTCGCTTGCATCTCAGCCTGCTTCTTTCTTAAGAGGGGTCTAGATTTAATCAAGCAAACTAATTTCACAGAACAAATCTCACAGCAGAGGCTGCATTTTCCGGTTGTATAGGGAAAGCAAACCATCAAGACATCCCCACAGGTTTCTCTCAGGGAGGCTCTGTTCTTCTGACTGTCCCTAGACAGGAGATCAATGCAAACTCGAGATGAGGGATCTGCTCTGCCGGCTGGCTCTGTGAAATAGTTCGGCCACGCCGGCCCTGCCAAGAACAGCACCCAGGTAAGGAGTTACCGTGCTGCTCCGTCACCCCACGCCTCAAACTGCCCGTGCTGGTACGTATAGATGAAAACACCACGAGAACCACACCACCGAATCTCCCTCTGCGGCAGGAGCAGGCCACTGACAAACAGAAGGAGTTCCCCCCTGCCATCCGCATGTCATGGGAAAAACAAACACAACGAAACAAAACAAACAAATACTTTGGAGATGCCCAGAAGCACAGACCAAGAAGAAATGCCAGAGGCACTCAGCTCACCGGCTGAATTCAGGGACTGTAAAGAAGAATGCAAGCTCAGCTGGTGGGCCGAAGATCTTAGCTCAAAGTAGGATCTCCCCGGAAAGCTGGGTTGTAGATTAAGGGTGGAGGAGAAAGGACTCATTCTACGAAGCTGCGATCTTTCCAAAGGCACTGGAAAAGGGAGGGTCTGTTCTTCTGACTGCGTGTCTAAACGTAAGATCAATGCAAACTAGAGATCAGAAATAGGGTCTGCTGGACGGTGTCACTCCATCGCCCGAGACGGGACCTCGGACCGGAGCACAGACGCTTCGGCACGCACGGACCCTGCTTCGCTGCAGCGAGCGTGCGTACGGCGCGTGGAGCAGAAATGTCTGGTGCTGTGCAACCCAGCGAGACCCTTCAGGAAAGCCTTGCCTCTGACAGTATCGGCAATAAACATATTGTCATCTTCCAAAATGTTCCCATGCCATCATGACAAATTCAATACGCTTTTCTTTAACGTCAGTCCTGCACCTCTTCACAGTAATGCACCTAAAAAAATTCACAAGTTACCATGCACACCTCCCATCGTTCTTTAATAAATCTCATACCTTTTTGTGCACAATAATTAGTGGCGTAAGAACTAGTCAGTTGGTAACGCCGAAAGGCATTTTGCAGGGCTGTACCAAGCTATGTTACCCTAAGTACCACCAAGCACCCACCTTACTCAAAGGTTGTTCGGGATGTTGTGTTCTTGGTATCCCTTTGTACCTGTCAAAACACATCTGAGCCTTACAGTAAGAATTTAACTCATGTGATTCACAGCAAAACGTCAGAGTAGAGGGAACCTCTCGGGTCGTCGGCTTCTGTTCCCCGCTACCACAAATGGTCACCTCCTACTACCTCTTCCCTAGCCTTCTCAAGGGACATGTTAACATGAAAATGCAGAATCCACCATCCTCCACACATTCAAATCAGATACACGCCCGAACACGGTACCCCCAGCCTTCCTGTCTCAGCTGTGAATACGCATTGAGCTGGAAATCACGTTAAAACAGACAAAAGGAAGCATTTCTTCGCACAGCGGATTGTAACTTCTGCAACTTGCTGCTGCGCGAGGCTGTGGAAGCAAAGAGTGTCAGTGGGTTCAGACACGGGTTAGAGAAATTATTGCACAACAGGTCAATAAACGGAGCTCAAGGTTAGGGAGGGACGTGCCCTCTAACATCTACCAAGAGTGAGAGGAACTACTACCAAGAGTAGCCACGCTCATGGCTCTCCCTATCTAGCATCTTCTGTTCCTACAGCTCCTTGTAGACCATTTCCCCTTGTGTTGTTCACCCTCTTCCAAAAGGTGCCGGTTAAAAAGCCCCGGTTGCTGCTGAAGATCGCTCCATGGCTGGTAAGGAACTTGAAGTTGGGCCCCAGAAGAGGAACTGGGCTTGAAAGAAAAGAAAAGCTTCTGGTGCTCGACTAGGCTGGGGAAGGGCTCTCAGGCTGTGGTGCCCAAACTCCTTTGTCACATCCCCAGGGTGGCAGAGACGGCCGGGAGCGGATGCTTGTGGTGTTGGCAGAATCGGCCAAGTCTGGGAACACGGGAGAGGGGACGGCAGGGCACAGGGTGTGACAAGCCAGGTGTTCCTCTCTGATCTTCTGCTCCTCGACTTGTGTCTCACCAAAGATACAAGAAGCCAAAACCAGGCTCGCCTTGAAATTCTGCAGCCGTGCCTAAAGCTGGAGACTCAGAGCAGCCGAGAGAAGGGGGAGCAGAGACACAGTTCTTCCCCCGCTCCGGCTCTAAGTCCACGGCTGCCGGCAGCACGGGCACCACGTGCCCAGGAGAGTGTGGCTGAAGGCACAAAGCAGCCCAATGCAAGGGCCAAGGTGTGGGCAGTCAAAAAGACCCAGGAAAGCGTGAGAATGGAGCAGCAGGTTTTGGCAGGAGGGAGGTCAAACCTCTGCACCAGCCAGGAGTGCAGATCTGGGCCTGGGGAGCCAGCAGGGACAGTCCCCTCCAGCACTGCTGAGCTCCTCTTCTTCATCTCCACCTGGGGCGAGTTGGTCCTTCATCCTGCCATCCAGCTTGCCAGACAGCTCATGATAAAAAACAACACCGGAGGGACTCAGAAGCCATCTCAGAAATCCTTGTGGAGAAAAGCAGCCCAGCAGCCAGCCCACCTGCAGGTTAATCCCACTGCAACCAGGAGGTTGCCCCCCTGTTCCTTGCCACCGCGCATCAGGTGCCTGTTCCTGGGAGCGGCCGTTTGCATCCCACCATGACCAGCAGACCAGAGCCAGGGGCTTCTGCAAAGCCTCTCAGAGGCTGTTCTTGCCTTGGCCATGAACGCACCAAGGAACCATCGGCTGAGGGTAGGGTGAAAATGGGAACGTGCCGGGAAAAAACCAGACTGGGTCCCAAAGTCAGCAGGAGACTGGCCAGAGGCTCGAAAATCTGCTGGATGAGGAAAGACCAAGGGAGCTGGGGCTGCCCAGCCCAGGGAGGAGGAGGCTGGGGCGAGACCTGAGGTCTCCCAGGGATGAAGACAGCCGAGCAGCACTGCCACCAGCCCAGCTTTGTAAGATGTCTGTGCCTTGGGACAGGGTCACCTTGCAAACTTTCTTCCAGACTGATTTCCAAGCCTACAGCTGAATTTCATTCAGGTGCTGAAGAAACAGAGAGGTTAAGCCAGGCCCCACATCGCAGTGCCTTGGAGCCTGCAGTGCCGGTCCTGGGAGGAACTAAGACATGACAGGGCAAGAGATAGTCCTAGGGCTGCTGTGAAACAGCCTGACATCAGCTAGGGAGAGGACACAGTTCACGGCAAGGACCATTGCCTTCAGCCCTTGCCGTCGTTTGGCTGTGCTGATGGTGAGGATGTCCATCCCTGGGAAGCCCCAGAGGGTCCAGCACATGGGAAGGGCTCTGGGGCACAGACCTGCTCCCAGCCAGGAGCCACCTTGCCCTGCTCATGGCACTAAGCACCAGCTTTGAAGAGTGAACTGCAATTTCCTCAGCTGGAGGTTTCCTTTGGGATGAGGAGGAGAAGACGTGCCACACCACGGGCTGGGAAGGTTCTCCGCACCCTGCTGTAGGCTTGCGCGTGTCCCCACTCCCTGTGGGACATTCCCCTTGGCGCTGCCTGGCTTGCCTTGGCTGTTTGGCTGGGCAGGACCACAAGGCCATGCCTGCAGACATCCAGACACAATTTTACACTCGTCTCATCCTCGATCTCTTCAGATGCTGAGACCCTGCAAGACGTTTCACTCCCCGCTAGCCTCTACAGCCCACTTCACCGCTCACTGAAAGCAGAAGAAAGGCTTCAGTCAACTTCCACGGGCTGCAGATAAGGATCTTGTGTGCTAGGACTAGAAACCAGCTTTTAAATAGCACCCTCTAAGCAGAATTTCTCATAACCACTTACAGCACGACAGCCGCGTTCGGAGAGATGCTCTCTTCATATCGAGCTCGTCTCTTCTTTGGTCCCCTCTTCCTGCACGAACACTTTGCAGCAAGCAGAGCAGGGCTGAAGGGGAAAGCTATGCCTACTTCAGACAAAATGGCACTTAAAGGCCTGACGCTGCTGTAAAGGCCAGAAATAAAAGCCTAACCGAGAGCTGCCATCTGTGAGGTGACTGTGCAACAAGTCACTCGGCTATCCAGAAGCTGCACGCAGATGTAATTTATTTCACTTTGAGTCCAAAAAGCTCAGACGGCCTCTAAGAGCAGAAAACCCTCCAGGCCCATTTGACTTTTTTTTCCCCCCTCTTTCTTTCGTGCCAGAATAACAAACACAAAAGCGCATTCAGTGAAAAGGCTGAATGCAGCAAACTTTCAGGTGATGCTTGGAAGAGTGAAACTTCTGCATGCTGGCCCAGACAAAGGCACCGGCCCAAGCACAGCCTGGCCTGCTGGCACCAGGAACTCCTATTTTCTCCCAGGTTCCTTCGTATTTTGGAGCTGCACAATAGGGGAGCTTGGCTTGACAGTGAAAACACTTATGAGAGGACAGCAGAGCTGGAAAGATCACAGTGGGGACCCTGCAAGCTCCTGGCTGGGATGACTTAAAGCCCAACTGGTTTTGGTTAGGAAACTGTGTCTCAAATGGGTCTTACGAGACACAAATGTGATGAGAAGCCAAAGCTCTGCTGTCTCCTGCAAAGGCTGGTGAAGCTGGGTAGTGAAGTGGATGAGAACTGTTGACCTTCAGGCTTTGGGAGCGGTCCTGGCCACCCCTGCGCAGGGCTGGATCTGGGCTGGCCCATCCCTGGATCTCCAGTGGAACGCTGCGGCTTCCTTGACGCCGATGCTCAGCTTTGCAAACACGTGCACAGCTCTCAGACAGACGGGCCGAGGCCTTTGTGGTCTGCGATCTGAGTCTTCTGCCTCTCGTATGAGAAGGGTTGTCACAGGTTTGCCCTCCACTCTACCTCTGCCACATGTGAGTCCCATTCCTGACTGACCTCTCCTGCCCACACACCCAAAACTGGTACATGCCCTTTCCGAACTGGAACCCTTACCTCCTGCAGATGAGTGCAGGCAAGCAAGGGAAAACACTGCATAGCCTTGCTCTGCTTTTGTCTTCTATTCTTTTAGCAGAAAGCCCTTTTTTCTCTTTGCTCAAAGCCACCAGAGATGCTCTGCAGCAAGAAGGTTCTCGCCCTCCTTCCACCCCACCAGGAGCCCCACGAACTGTGTGTGTTCCCTCCAGCATCTGCTGGCTGATGCGGGGGCTGCGGGAACATGCTGCTGCTCCAGAGCCAGCTGCCAGCCAGGTCTGGGAATGCTGCCATCAAACCAAATCTTCACATGGCTTGGATAAGAGAGATTTTTAGTCTGGGAGTAAGGAAAAGGGATTCCACCAAGCGTGGAAAATTCCCAAGGAGGGGTTTCTCGCCTGGCAGCAAGGCTCCGGGGCGGCAGACGTGCTGGGGGGGGGGCGATTCCTTCCTTTGCAGCTGCATCGCCCGCTGCTTCTGACTCCCACCTCATTTCTCGGAGCCAGCCTTATGACTCTCCACCTGCATGTCAGAAGCAAGCCAATTTTCCACCATGGATTAAGTGCCTGGTGTGACAAATGTACTTAAAAGTCAGGCGGGGAGATTCCTCTGCAACCTGCAAGGGAGTGTTTAATATTCTAACCGAGTGCCTGCCGGTGCGGGGGTGATGCAGATGATGCTGGTGTGGCCGGCCGTATGCTCCGTGGGTCTGCAAGGACACCCGTGCCGCTCCATGGTCCCTCCGCTCTCGGTCGTGCACTGCCAGGGGCTGAAGGAGACATCGTGCGGTTATGGCGTTGTGCAGCCATGCACGGCCCTTAGCGTCTCAGGAGCAATGTTGACAGGGTTGTTTTGGTTTAAATGGAATTAATGAAAACATCTGAGCTTCCCTTTGTGTTACATAAACCCTGCTGCAATCAAATTTGAAATACTTCTCTGCAGGATGCCTCTCACTGTTATCTCCCCAAAGAACATCTTCGGCAAAGGAAAAGGGTGAGAGAGAAATTCTGGCACTGTTCAAGGGTCCTGACATGACCTTTCCCCTCCCGTCAGCGCTGGCTTTCCTGCAGTGAATGCTGAGGTACTGGAGGACCAGCGGAGCGGTTCCCCGGATTGCAATGCTAAGCTTGGGTGTGCTGGATGGGCCCCATGCGTGCATGTGAGTGGGGTCCGAGTGCGTCGGGCTGGAGCTGATGCAATGCCTTACCCTCAGATGTCTGGAGGACCAGGGTCTTGCTGTACGGGCTGACTCCTGTTTTGTTGAAGGCTTTGACACGTGCGCTGTACGTGCTGTTGAAGTGAAGCCCGTCCACCGTGCACATGGTCTCCTTGCCCACATACACCTCCTGCAAAGCAAACACAGTTAGTGCCCGGACTACCGGGTCCCAGGAGTGGGAGAACAGCCCCCAGCAGTTGTGATGTATGGCGTTCAGCCATGCTCTGCTACGTGGGACAGACTTAGGAGCACTGGATATAGCTAAAGCAGAGCAAAATGACCCTATGATTTGTTCCTTGACAATACTTTGGGCTGCATCCCAAGCAGCGTGGCCAGCAGGTCGAGGAAGGGGATTCTGCCCCTCTGCTCCGCTCTGGTGAGACCCCCCTGCAGTCCTGCCTTCAGCTCTGGGGTCCTCAGCACAAGAAGGACATGGACCTGTTGGAGTGAGTCCAGAGGAGGCCACGGAGATGATCCGAGGGCTGGAGCACCTCTGCTGTGAGGACAGGCTGAGAGAGTTGGGGTTGTTCAGCCCGGAGAAGAGAAGGCTCCGGGCAGACCTTAGAGCAGCCTTCCCGTACCTAAAGGGGCCGACAAGAAAGCTGGGGAGGGACTTTTGACAAGGACAGGGAGTGACAGGAGAAGGAGCAATGGCTTTAAACTGGAAGAGGGAAGACTTAGATGAGATATCAGGAAGAAATTCTTCCCGGTGAGGGTGGTGAGGCAGTGGCAGAGGTTGCCCAGAGAAGCTGTGGCTGCCCCATCCCTGGAAGTGTTCAAGGCCAGGTTGGATGGGGCTTGGAGCAACCTGGTCTGGTGGAAGGTGTCCCTGTCCATGGCAGGGGTGTTGGACTAGACGGCCTTTAAAGGTCCCTTCCAACCCAACCCATCCTATGGTTCCATGGTTCTATGAATACTGTGCCATAAAACCAGTTTCTGCAGGGGAAGGAGATGCTATTCATATTGGACCAAGTCATAAGGTGTCAGTCCCAGCCAAACTCCACTGACTCCCAGAAGAACTCTGCCAGAGAACATATACAGCCTGAGCCCAGGACACAGAAATATCCTTGCAGAAAACAACTTCCCATGCTCTTGGGTGGCAGGAGCAAAGCATTCCTTGAAAGACAACAAGGTGCTGACACCAAACAGGCACTGACTCACCTGTGTGTCACACTTCTGCTGCCATAGCCCCACGCAGAGGGACGGAGCTGTGCGAGCAGGGACAGTGAACAGGCCTACGGGCTACCAAAACACACGGCTCCCAAAGCGTTGACTTGTAGTTAGCACATCCCAGGACGAAGCCCTGTTTGCTGCCCTTCGCAGCGCAGAAGGAGGCTCTGTGCAGGCAGGTTGCCTGCGTGGGAAAGCTTCGCTGCCCAGCTCCCACCCCAGAGCCCCCTCTGCTTCGCTACCCAAGCTGTCGGGGTGATGGGGTGCTGCTGCTTCCAGAGCCAACGCTTGAATCTGGCCCCTTTCCTGACATGTGGGTGCACGTCCCCAGAGCTTATCGGGGTGCCTGCGGGCTCCCTTGCACTGCAGAGCAGAGATGATGGCTTTCACCTCTCCTGACTCCCTGACCGGTGCTGGGAACAGCCCAAGCCACAGCAACCCTGGGAACATCAACGAGGCAGTGCTTGGGGTCAAGGAGTACAATGTAGGTGTCCTAACGAACTGGGTGAGATTTGCGATGGGACGCTAAGGTGACCCTCGTCTACCTGGGCTCCAGCACCCACAGAGATCTCCTGCAGCCGGCACCCCATGAGAGAGCACAGCTCCCACTTGACCACCCCAGGCTCACTAGAAGGAGCCCCTTTTTGCCTTTATGCCCAAAGGCAGAGTCCTCTTGCCTCAGGACACCGTCCCAGTCTCTCCTGCCTGTCTGTGTGGGAGGTAGCTACCAGGCTGGGCTACACACTGACCCGCTCTTGGCAGGGACTGTCACCGGTATGACCGCCGGCACTCGCTGCCTGACATGGTCAGCTCGCTGGCATTCAGGCAGGAGAATGGCTCAATGATTTGAGAAGCCAGAGGTGTTCCCTTTCATGGCACCATGGCTAAAGGATTTGAAAAGCCAGAGGTTTTCCCTTTCATGGCCCCAGCCGTGTCCCATCGGCTGGAGCAGCCCCCTATAACCCCAGTGGCAGGAATACCATGCACATCCAAGCCCCTTCCCACTGCTCGTGGGACGAGAGAAGACTGGGAAATTGCCCTCATCGGCTGGAGCAGCCCCCTATAACCCCAGCGGCAGGAATACCATGCACATCCAAGCCCCGTCCCACTGCTGGTGGGACGAGAGAAGACTGGGGAATTGCCCTTACCTTGCTGGGGTGGCTGTGCTGAGCCTTGGTCTCCCCAAATCCAGCCCTCTGCTCCCTTCTCTCTCCAGATCCCACCCATGTCACCTCTCTTCTGCCTCGACTCTGCTCTGGCTCCTGCCTGCCTGAGCTTCTTGTGGATGAATTCAGAAAACCCAATGGGTTGGTCCCTGTGCCTGCTCTTGGTGGATGTGAACACACCAGGATAATTATCAGCGTGGCGGATCAGAGGAAAATCATATTTTAATTGTGTAATTACAGCAATTCAAAAGCCCTCAGGCCTTAAACACCTCTGCTTGCTGGCAGCTGGCAAACCATGAGTCTTTCATGGCAATTAGCATACCTTGCATGAAATATTTAGCAACCTAAAAAGACGGAGCTTCAAATGTGTTCTTTGCATCATATTGGTCACCGGAAAGGTTATTTCTACTGCCTCAAATAACCTTGCCCCCCAAAAGGGCTTGCAGATTGTCTGCACCGTTGGCTTCCCCGGGCACCCCGGGAGCGACTCTGATGTTTCCAGGGAAGGAGGAGACTTGCAAAAAGTCTGGGGAACTCTTTGGTCACTTCATGGCAGGGCAATACCGGAGCCAGGAGCAACACCTTGCCGGTGGGACTGGTTTCCCGCTCCGAGCACTTACCCTGAACTGGCCGCCGTTGCCGTCGTCAAGCTCCAGGATGTAACCTTCCACCTGCACTGTTGACAAGGGCGGCTGCTTCCAGGACAAAGTGGCACTGTTGTTGTGGGTGCAACACTCCTCTAGCTGCAGGATCGGGGGGGCCGGCACTGGGGAGGAAACTAAACACAAGTTAGTGTAAGCCTGGCTGCTAGAACCACAGAGGAGGAGCCGGGGGATCCTTATGGTAAGCACGTTTCAGCTGGAGCGTGGAGGATGCATTTATTGCTTCGGTAGGAAGCCAGCAAGGCATAAGGGATGTGACTGTGATTTTGTGGGTGTGAGGTGGGGAGGAGGCAGGAAGGACTGTTCTCCAAACAAGCTCTCCATCAAATTCTTCCACCTCGTAGCCTGGTGAAGATTTCCTGAGATTTTCCCCAGAGTTTTTCTGCGTTCTTCCTGTTTTCTAATGCATTTTTGGTGACATATGGCAGCGCGACAACATACCTGGACTCATCACAGCAGGCAGTCCCCAACCCAGGCCACTCTCCCCCAGGCTCTGCAGAGCTGGCTGCAGCCGTGGGCCTGGCCTTACCTACAGCCCAGCAGCAAGCACCGCTCTGCTTTTCCATCAAACAAATTCACGGCAACCAAGCAAGTGATGCCGGAGCAGCAGAGACAAGCCTCGGGACCTGCAGAACAGGGAGGGCCTGAGCTTTTTTGCCGTGGTAGAGTCTGTCCTAAAAGGAGAGGCAACCGCACAAACTGCGAGACTTGGGGAAGAGATGAGCGTGTCTCTCAACGATGCTGTTTTAGTGCCAAGGAATGATAGCCCTCAACCTGCCAAAAAAGGCTCCGGGTCCTTCCACGCTGTCCCAAGCACAGCACTCCCTCCGGGGGTTCCTCTGGGGTCCCCAGGGCTGCTCCCTCTGCCAGCCCAGCCAGCAAACAGCCCTTGCTGCTGAGCATCTCCCGGGGAGGCACAACGGGCACAAGGACATTTCGGAGAGGTCTCCAAAGAGGCACCAGACAGTCCCTGACCTCAGCTGGAACTGAAGCGGGCAGGCTGTGTACCCTATAGCCTCCCATCTGCTACGCAGGGGACAGAGAGGACCGTCAGAGCTTTTTCTGCTCAGATGGCATCTGCACATGTGTAACGCAGCCCATCCCTGCTCTGAAAAGCACGGAGGGTGACAGGACGACAGGAAAGAGGATGTCCACTGACACATCCCATCCCCTGGCTGGGGACAGCCCTCCCAAACCTCTCAACAGAGCTGCTTGTCCTCAATCCTCATCCTCACTGTCCAGAATCTGACAAGAGCCAGCAAAAAAAAAAGACATGGAGAATCCAGACAAGATGTGGAGGAGCCACAGATGCCCGGGAGAGAAAAGACAGACTCGCTGGCAAAGGTTCACCGTTTAACACCTCTCGCTGCGACTCCTCCACCTCCTGGCTTGGATCCTCAGGAACCAGCAGGCTGAGGGACTGGAGAAACCGAGTGGAGAAAGCCCTCGCGTTACAGCTAATACAGCAGAAGGGATGCTGCTCCTGCCCAGCACCTGGCTGAGCAATGCCCCGTACCCGTTGCTCACCTCTGCTCTTTATCAAGACCTCTGGTCTTGCCCTGCCTCCCCCGGTGCTGTCACACGTGTTTGGGATCCGAACCCAACCTTCTGGAAAGTCTACGAAACACAACAACTTATTTCCATGGCGAGGGTGAGAGGAGAGGACAGCCTCTGTCAGCTCTGCCCTGCCTCCACACAGCATGGCAGGTTGCTAAACTAGCAGCAGATTTGCTCTTATTAATTAAAAATAACCCTCTGGGCTAAATTGAAAGAAGGGAAGGCAGGAACATGCTAATGTCTCCATGACTGGTGTGTAAGCAAAACAGTAATCCAGCCCTCCCTGGGTCTGGCTCAAAAAATGTTACTGACACTTCAAATTAACAGCCTGGCTAATGATGAGCAACTACAAGCGCTCCCAGCAGCCATGCCCAATGCACCCTTCTCACTGCAGCAAATACCAGCCGGGCCATTATTTGAAGATGCTCGTTATCGTTATGGAGGAAGTGCTTGGTCAACAGCCTTCCCGTGTCTGACCGCTGAGAAATGCTGCTGTGTGCAAATGGCTCCCGAGTCAGGAAACCCAGCCGTGACGGCAATGAAGAGCTACGCCAGACCCGCAGCTGGTCGCCTTTCCTCCAGGCAGCTCATTTGCACCAGCTGAAGGTACAGACCTACGTTCAATGTCTTCCTGAGCTTCCCTGCGTCACAGCCCATTTGCATCTTCTGTCAGCTTCCCAGGGTTTGCCAAATTGCAAATCGCTTGCCGGTTATGGCGGCTCTCTCTTTCCGGCAAAGCGATGCAAATGCAGTGGTTCTCCGTGGTACGGGAGAGTGAGCACAGAGGGAACAGAGAATGAGGAGGAAATTAAAACTGAAATGAAGGTCTAAAACAACAGCAAGGAGAGGGCAGGTAGGAAAGACCCCAAGCTAAGTGGCGTGGCTCTTTGTGTTTGGAGGGATACTGGGGCTACCCACAGCAGGCACCTCGGTAGCCGGCCCGTGCCAGATGCTGCTCAGCACCAAGCAAGCCAGCGTGTGTGAGCAGAAGCTTGGGAAGTGCCTCGTGCTGCTCCCGAGACCCTGGTCCCAACCTGCCAGGCAAAACCAACCTCCTGGCACCTTGGTCTGGCACACAGCTGCCCAGGGATCCGACACAGGGAGACAGATGGCTGGCCCAGGGGTGCAAAACACACAGGAACATCTGGGGTGCCCAACCTTTCTGGGAGAAGAGGAGAAACTCTCCTCTCCTGCCCCCTCCCCGTGATGAGTTGCATGGAAGCACTCAGTGAGAGCAGAGATGGGCTTCTGAAAAGCACTGGAAATATTCTTACCTTTCATCTGGACGAAGTCCAGCTGATGGATGGACTGCAGCAGAGGGGCGTTGTCAAGGTTCAGGTCGAAGTCCGTGGTCATCCGGGGTGTGAGCGTCCCCTTTCCCCACTGGTCCTCCGTTAAGTGCACTCTCCTGATGAGAGCGTCGGAGATCTGGTGGCAAGGAGCAGCCTCAGCTACCACGGGCCACCGGGGCTGCGTGCTGTGCCTTGTCCCTCCTCTGCTCTTCTCCTTCCCTCCCTGGCTCCCACTTCTACCCCCGACTGCCAAAGGCTGGGACATCATAGAATCATTATGGTTGGAAGAGACCTCAAAGATCATCAAGTCCAACCGTATACCCAATGCCACCATGCCCGCTAAACCCACTAAACCCTGTCTTGAAGTGCCACATCTAAACGTTTTTTGAACACCTCCAGGGATGGTGACTCTACCACCTCCCTGGGGAGCCTGTTCCAGTGCCTA
Organism: Cariama cristata; assembly: GCF_000690535.1. Lineage (NCBI taxonomy): Eukaryota > Metazoa > Chordata > Aves > Cariamiformes > Cariamidae > Cariama > Cariama cristata. The sequence goes on along the minus strand of NW_009621994.1, from coordinate 6,425 downwards.
GAAATCATCCGTGGTTTCTAGCATCGCCCTACGCCACAGGCTCAGACTGGCAGAAGGACTCCAGGAGCTTTGGGGATGATTTTAAAGGCAGGGTCTAGTACCAAAGGGCCCAGCCCAGGAATGAACGGTGGGATGCAGCTCTCAGGTGCTGGATGTCCGTCTCTCGCTGGAGAGCCACGAGACAGCAGGTTATGATCACTGCTCCAGAGATACACTACCGTTTGCCCCAACCCTCTACTCCTCTGATCAGAGTAAGAAATGTCCCTGGCTTGGTTGTGCTTCAGTCCTGCTGCAAGCCTGGAGGTGATGAGAGGTTGGCCCTTGATTTTATGGCTGGAAAAGCTGAGGACATCATCCTTAGTGTAACTCCCCCCAACTCGGCCGTGTTACCCCAGGACCCTCGGCTATGCGATGCCTTTCCCGCTCCCCTCGCAGCCCAGACGTGAGCAGGTCCACACCAACCTGGAGGAAGCCACTGGGGTCGTTCTCCTTGATGACCTCCAGGCAGTACTCCATCAGGCCCGTGGTCTGGCGCAGCTTGACCGTGCAGTGAGAAATCTGGTCTCGCACCACCTGCAAGGGGACAAGGAGAACAGCATTGCTCGGAGCTGCGGGGTTTTGGGAGACGTTGGGCAAACGGGCTTCGATGCTCTGTAGGCATGGGGACGGGGTCAGGGCGATGGGAAGGGACACAAAGACTCAAGGGAATAGAAAAAGGCAGAACTGGCCAAGAGTCATACACCGAATTCCAGGCCTTTGAAAACCTGGCGAACAAGAAGAACACTTGTTTAGCTCAAAATTTTTAACCCACATCATTATTCAGAGCAGTAGGGCAATTCCAGGCTCTGTCTTTAATTAAGACAGCTTCCAAATGACAGCTTATGAACCCCACACAAAGCAGACGCCTACCTCCATAGACACCCAGCTGCTGCTGCAGCCTCTATGGGGCTGCTCCATCCATCCTTGGCACGGAGCCGGGCTGCAGGGTCGGCTCCCCGGCAGCTGCACCCAACCGCCCCGGAGGAGGAATGAGTCTGGTATTTTGGTATTTCCAAAAGGAATGAACACACCGCTTCCCCCAGCTTCAGCTCCGACTAACGATCTGTTTGAGCTGCTCATCAGCTGAGAGGGACCCCGCTGCAGAATTGCCTCATTTTCTCCACCGGCTGCAGTGGGAGTCTGGGGATGAGCTCAGAGGGAGAGGTGTGCTGGGGAGAGGAGATAAATCCTGCACGTCTCATGGCAGGGCTCCCTACAGCATGCCGAGCTCTGCCTGGGGCTGCCCCACGGATGCACCCACAGATGGGTGCCCCAGGGGAACATGTTTCAGCATCCCAGCAGCAGCGGAGTAGAAGCACGCGTGTGGTTTGGCTGGTGTCCGTGGGCTCTGCTGGCTTTCCCTGAAACACAGCGGGGAGGCCAGGGTTGAGGCTCCGATATCGCAAGGGTGTATTTGAAGGTTGGCTGGTCCCTCACGCTGAATCCCCGCAGAAGGAGACAGTGCAGGTCTGCACCCAGTGTCAGCAGGATTTCTGTCATGGGAGACTGGCAGAGCAGCTCAGAAAGAGAGATTTTATGCTTTAGAGGAACGTGCTCAAGGCAGATAATTTTTTTTTTTTTTCTGGAAGAGCTTTAAAGCTGCGTAAAGTTCTCCAGTAGGACTGAACAAAGCTACGCAGCTCTAGAGACCACAGCTATTCAGGATGTTACAGACAGTAAAGATGAGCTTTGCATCAGCATCTGCAGCTGCAGCGCGATGGAAAAAAGCTGCAATAAGCAGCGATTTAACATTTCTGAAAGCACAGTTGTGTCCTCAGCACCGCAGTCGATGAATCCCAGTGCCTGTGTGCCCACTGCTCCATAGGCACAGCACCGCTCGAATGACCTGGGCTGAGGACCACCTCCTCCCGTGAGCATCCCTGCGGCCCGGAGCGATGGGGAGGTGAAAGGAAGCACCTGTCAGCCGCCTGCGGTGAATGAACCTGGGCTTCAATGACTCCTGCAGGGCAATTAATCACATCACGTGGTGTTTAATTATAATTATAATTTAATCACCTCTACTTAATCACCTAACAGGAAGAAAAGAATTACCAGTCTTGCAACTTGGGATAACATATCTGCTGCTGGGAAATGCCACGAAGCACTCTCCTAGACGGCTCCTGATTTCTAGGGAGCAGCCACTCCTCGCTGCTTTTAGCAATCCCAGCCTGGTGCTTCCAGCCTGCGGCAGAGGGAGGTCGGAGCAAGCCCCCGGCTCTGGGGAGGGGGCTTGCAGAGATGCTGGATGGCTCTTAGATGGGGCTAGCGAGCAGCACGATCGGCACACAGAGGTTTTGACCTCAAATGCTGTGATTAGAGGGAAGAGTTCATTCAATGCCAGTTTTTAACACTTGAGTGCACTGGAATGGCTCTGCTGGGATGGAGTGGAGGCAACAGCTGGTCCTGGAGATCTGGACTCCTACACTGACCTTTTCTGAAAGCGTGGGCAAGCCCCCAGCTGTCCTTTCTCAGCGGGGATGGTCAGTCCTTCGGGCTGGGATTCAGAAGGTGCAGCGAGGGTGCAAAGCCTTGCAGCAACCTGCAGCCCCCACCATGCAACGCGAAGCAGCCCCTTGCATAAATTTGATCTCTTTGGCTCAGAAAAAGGATGTTGGGGGGTTGTTCTGCTCTTGCAAGGGTGGTCGGCTGTGTGGATGTTGGGGCTCCCAGCTGCAGACGGTGATGTAACACTGAGTGGGAGATGAGCCCAGCCTGTGGGCTCCAAGCTGGCTGTCAGACATATCCTGAGTGCCCCCACCGAGCCAGGGCAAGGATTTATAATTCCCTGCCTGCTGGGCTGCAGATGGGCACGTGGGGATCCCACCCTGAACGCCCAGAAAAGCAGCCTTCTTCTTTCATGCGAGACCCCTGTCCGGGGAAATGCATACGCCACCAGGAAGACAGCAAAGATGGGATTGGTAAAACAATCTTCTTATCTTCTTTGCAGCTTAAATCTCTGTCTGATTTGCCCGAGATAATGAATTTGTGAGCCTCTCCCTGCCCGAGTAGGTGGTTTTGAAGTATTACAGCAGAATTACCATCTGCTACCTCCAGTCAGACGTGAGCCTCCGACAAACAGCGTTTGCTCGGTGAAGAGAGGCAGGGAGTCCCAGGACAGCCCTGGACACACAGTTGGCTCCTCTGGCACCTGCTTGGCCAAGGGACGGGGTTACCGGTGAGGCAAGGGGACCTGCCACCATTGCTCCGGTGCCAGCCTGAGATCTCTAGGGCTTTCTGGCATGGTCTGGGAGGAGGGAGCTGGGGCACGGAGATGCCAGCCCCGGCTTTGCCCCTCTTCTACCCTGCCCACTCCCCGCAGCGGGGTGGGGTGAGGCCAGCACCAGGCAGCTCCAGGCTGATTAATTACCAAGCCTCCTGGCAGATTATCCCTGCTAATAAAGGTCTGGTCGGGGCTGGAAGTGCTTGCTGCAGGCTGCCACTGAGGCTGCATAAATCCTTATGCGTGGAGGTGCAAGCTGAGATACAAGAAATTCTGTTGAAACATAAGTAAAAGCGCTTCCCCCCCCCCCATAAAGAAAAGACCAAACCAGAGAGGCTGTGGAGTCTCCAGCCTTCGAGACATTCAAAACCCAAACGGAGGCAGCTCAGGGCAGCCTGCTCCAGGTGCTCAGGATCTGTTCCCAAAGCGGTGGCTGCGGCTCTGTCCCAGCCCACACCTTTAGCCCCAGCGATCCTGCCCTTCTGTAACTCTGTGATCCCCTTCGAGGACCAAGCACCTATCCATCTGGAGAACTAGAGCATGAAACGGGAGTTTAATTGCAGCATCTACACAGCAGGCAAGCTGAGAGTGGAAATCCGTGTTCCCTTCACCACCAACAAACTGTTTTCAAGGCAAGAAGAGGGATCTTTGGTTGGGACCTAGTAGGGCTTTGTGGCTTCACAGCTACAGAGGGACTTTTGACAAGGGCAGGGGGGGACAGGAGGAGGGGCAATGGCTTTCAA
>NW_009621994.1:0-2256 GCF_000690535.1 Cariama cristata | reverse complement strand
CGCCAATGGCAGGGGGGTTGGAACCGGATGGTCTTTAAGGTCCCTTCCAACCAAACCATTCTGTGATGCTATGATTCCGCGGTCCACACGAGAAATGGGACGCAGACAGGAACAGCGAGACTCCATGTATCGCTTTGATTAGGGAAACGAAAGGTTTTTAAAAAAAGACATAAACATCTCCCACACCTTTGAAGGCACAGTCTAAACCCAGTGGGGTCAGCGAAGCCAAGAAGTTTTCCATATGGCCTTAAGCATCCTGTGGTTCTCCTCACGCATCAGGGACTGCCACTCCCTGGGGTACCTCAGCTCCCTGTTACCCCAGTAATGAAGAGTATTTCGACGGAGAGAGCTGAAAGTCAAATCTGACAGTTCCTCAAGCCTTTGACTCGTGCCAGCAAAGGAGGCTGTGTTGGGCTGAGGGGCGGCCTCAGGAGGCCTCCAAGGGCTTGCAGTATTCACCAGATTGCCAGGAAACCCAGGCTGCCGTGAATTCTGCATGGAGGTAGGTGGTTTACAAACCTCTCCTGAAACTGCGTGGGTAACATCTCACTGAAGGGTGGCATCTAATGGCTCAGCTGGCGAGGGGATTTGGGCAGCTCCATACATTTTGTTTGTGGTCGTTTTTATCAAAAGCCTTTTTTTCCCTTTAGGTTTCCCTTTAGGTGCCAAAGGAGGCAACAGCCAGAACCTGGCTGCTAATTACAGCCTATAAAAAGGACTTTTGCTGTGCACGCACAGCAGTTCACTACTACCTTAAAATAGGAAATTTATTTCAAGAGCTTTTCTTCCCTGTAAGATGACATTAACTATAATTTACATTTTAATACAGCTCCTAGAAGGCAGTAACATCCGCACTCATCACTGCTTAAACGTCTTCCTCACCTTCCTCCTCTTTTCAGCACTTGGCTAGATAACCGGTTTTCAAGGCACACCACCTCACTTGAACCTCGGTTCCTCAGCGCCCGGGACGAGTCCTGCCGGGGATGTCACGTGGAGGACATGGACCGTCCTCACCCCCGGCACACCAAGGCCATGGGGACGGAGGGTGGTCTTACGGGGAACAGTGCCGCTGTGCTTTGCACACCAAGGCCATGGGGACGGAGGGTGGTGTTACGGGGAACAGTGCCGCTGTGCTTCATCGCAGCGCTGCAAACCCAGATGGAAAAATCCCAGGGACAGATCCTGACGGTTTGATTACGCTGAATCCCACAACCACGCATCCTCTGAGCAGAGCATTTCCAGGTGGATGTTTCCATAGTGATTTCCCTCTTGCTATTGGGAGAGGAGGATCAGGCTGGAGCCGGGAAAACCAGAGCTGCCACATTAACAACCCTGTGCGATGCTGGTGGTGGCACATCCTGGAGGCTTGCACAGCCTGTTCTGATCAAAGGCTTCTGTACAGCACCAACAAGTGTGGGAAAGGGCGATACGAAGAGCTGGTCTCCAGCGCAGAGTCACTGGAGAACACGGCACGTGGACAGATGCTATGGAGGTCAGACTTGATCCAGCTCGTCAACAGAACAAGTGGAAAGCTTGAGGGACATCAGAAAACCAGAGGCATCCCTGCAGCCCGATGACAGCTCTGCAGAAGTCCTCGTCCTCAGTGCCCAGCTCCCGGTGCTGATGCCCTTCCCAAGGTGGTCAGACACCACGGCAGGGGGCAAATAGTGCAGAATACGGAGGGATTTGTAAGAGAAAGGAGTGGTCTGGTATCTGCATCTTTGGGAAATAATGCACCTCGTGATGAGCTTATCTGACCTGTGTGTCCTGTCTGGGGTTTCCGTACCGAAACGGTACGGTATAGGAAACTAAACCTGGGCTTCTGTCCTGTTCCTCATCCTTTCACACCAGTCCTGATCACCGCCGACCTAATCCAACGGGGAATACCAAGTTCCCTTGGGCTTCCTGGAAAATCCTGACTGTCACCCCTAAAGAAGGGTCATGCGTTTCATCCGGGGAGATCACGCACTGTGGACAGAAGCCCTTGGTGAGCATTCCCTATATAATTCGCTCCCCTGGGAAATGCCACAACTGCTGTTTGCCTGCAAGGGCTCTGCAGCCAAAGCACCATGGTGAAACCACAGAGCAAAGACATCCTATGACTTGAAGGCCAGAAGGCGGCCAGAATGGTCCACCACACTGCCGAGAGCTTAAAGGAGGTGTATGGAGAGCTCAGTCCGTGTGTGCTGTGGACCGAGGAGAGACTTCTTCCTGGGACAACACTGCTGGGAAGCCTCCACGTCCCCTGCACAAACC
>NW_009621993.1:1020-3638 GCF_000690535.1 Cariama cristata | reverse complement strand
GGGTGCAGGCTGGGGGCAGAAGATGGGAGGGCCTCTCCTGGATGTGGGGTGCAGGTCAGCAGTTAAAACTAACCCCCAGAGAGATAGGATCACCATAAGGAATGTTGGCAGAAGTGGGAAGAAGAGCAACTAGTAATTAGTTAAGCAGGATAATTAATTAAGCCCACCCCTGCCCCAGGGCTGAGACCCGACACAACTCAGTGCATGAGCTGGAGCTGACGAAACCCAAAGGCATCGGGCCCCGGAGCGGGTCCCAAGCAGCCGCTCGAGTCCTAGCGAAGCCTTTGCCCCATTTAGTGCGGGGGATTTGGGAATTACTAACCCCAAACAGGAGCCGAACAGGTTCTGTCAGTGCATCCCTCAACACGTTGGGATTTCCCAGCAGCCTGTGGGTGTTAAAAAAAAAACAACAAAAAAAACAACAGGGAGTTAAAAAAAAAATTAAATAACTAAATGCTGGAGGACGTAGAGCAGATGGAGCAATAAATTCTCAAATTATCAGGCCATCAAACATTTTTGCTTCGCTTTATATTAAAACAAAAAAAGCGACAGCGATCGTGCTGGAACAGGTAAAGCTGCTTTATTTTTAACCAAGCTGCTTTTTTATTGACCCGGAGAAGAGCTTTGTCCTAAAGCCAGTCGCTGTAATCTTGTTTTATTGCCGCCTGAGAAGGCCTTTTGTGATCTTGTGACAGGGGCAAATTATTTTCCCTGAACTACAGCTTACAAAATACCTTGCTCTTTGCATTATTTTTTTATTCCTGGCCAAGCTCCCTGCTCATCTGTCTTCAGGGCAAAGTAATTGAGCTGCCAGCGGAAATAAACGGGCAGCGATCTCCCGGTGCTGTAGTGAAGTGATGCTCAGGTCCTGGGTGATGATGGACGATGGAGCTCTGCATCCCCGGCACGGAGCATCCCTTTCCCCATAGCGCGCCCCAACACCTCCCCCCGGTATTGGGGTACCCCCCCGACTGACTTCTCCTCCTTTGCCTGGCAGGAATTTCTTGCAGAAGGTCTTGTTTGCCGGTGGCTCCGACAGTCCTTATGCCAAAGCGATGAGGGGACAGATCACCCTGTCCCAGGTGAGCCCTCGGGTACCAGCTGCCGAGCATCGCCGACGGCTCGGCTGGGGCTGGGATGGGCAGGAGCTGAGGGGAGCAGGCACCGGGATGGGCTGTGCTTTATTTTTTGGGGGTCGACTGAATGCAGGCAACTCAGGAGGACTGCGGGGATGTCGTGAGGTTATGCAGGGGGAAAATCATGAGCAACAAAAGGAGGGCTGAGGAGAGTCTCCATCCTGTAGTGGGTGTGGAGGGGAAACACATGGAAAGGGCTGAGGTGCTGAATGCCGTCTTTGCCTCAGTCTTCAGTAGCAAGGTCGTGTAGAGAGAATTCCCCTGCAGAGCTGGAAGACTGTCCCTTTGCCCCCCACGCTCCTGAGGAACCAGCTGCCTTCATGTACACGTGTCTTTCAAGGCAGCCCAGTGCTGGTTGTAGCAAGGTGGGGGTCGGTCCCTTCTCCCATGTAACCAGCGATAGGACAAGAGGAAACGGCCTCAAGTTGCGCCAGGGGAGGTTCAGGTTGGATATTAGGAAAGATTTCTTCACCCAGAGGGTTGTCAGGCACTGGCACAGGCTGCCCAGGGAAGCGGTGGAGTCCCCATCCCTGGAGGTATTTAAAAGCCGTGTAGATGTGGTGCTGAGGGACGTGGGTTAGTGGTGGGCTTGGCAGTGCCAGGTTAGCGGTTGGAGTCGATGACCTTAAAGGTCTTTTCCAACCAAAAAGATTCCATGATTCTGACTCTGTGCGTATTTTCCAGCTCTTTTCGGAGGCAGAAGAGGGCTGCAGGCAGCACGCCTCCGCCTCAGGTACCACCCTGCCGCCCACCTTCTCCATCGCCCGAGCCTTCGAGGAGATGGCGGCCAAGGGGACGGTCAATGCCCCCCTTCTGCAGGCAGCGAGGGTGCTGCGGAGGAACGGTGGGTGCTGGGGGGCTTTTGGGCAAGAGGTGCTGGAGTAAGGGTGCTGTTCCCCTCCCAGGCAGGTGCCACGGGGGTCCCTGGTCTGTCCCACCACGGGATTCTGGTCGGTCCCATCATGGGGTCCCTGTGTGGTCCCTCATCATCATCCAAGCGCTCTCCTGACGTCACCTCTCAGCATCCTTTAATTAAATATTCTGAGCCCTGCTACCAAATCCATCAGACGTGTTATCAGCCAGCCAGCAATTAGCAGGATGCTGTAGCCCTTTGCCCCACACTGTGGCCAGTCCATCGGCTCAGTCCCCAGCATCCCGGGGTCCCCAAGCTCCGGCTGGCGTCCCGCTTGCGTGGGGAGGGTCAAGCCTTGTTTCCTGGCAGGACAAACTGGGCGTAAGCTCCTGCTGAGCATCCTTTGGTCTCCTGGTCCGGACAGAGCCTTGTAAATTGGAGATTTTAGGATGAGACAGTCTGAGAAATGTGGCTGGGGAGGAGAGGTGAAATCAAACACTCTCCGGAGAGCCGGAGTGGGAAATCCAGCGCTCCCCGCTCTGCCCTTTTCTAGGGTTTAAGACCTGCGTCCTCACCAACAACTGGGTGGACGACAGTGCCGGGCGGCTCTTCACGGCCACGCTGATGAA
>NW_009621993.1:273-989 GCF_000690535.1 Cariama cristata | reverse complement strand
GGCGTCTCTCGCCGCCCGCGTTTATGACCCTCCGCCCCCGCCACTTCGACCTGGTGATTGAGTCCTGCCGGCTCGGAGCGCAGAAGCCGGATCCCGAGATCTACGCCTACGCCCTGGATGTGCTGCAGGCGAAGCCGCAGGAGGTACGGCCACCACCCCAAAACCGGGGCACGGAGGGTCCCTCCAAGCACCCAAACTCCTTGGCCAAACCCAGCGGCCGCCCTTCCCCGGGGTCCTGAGCCCAGCTCTTGCTGGTGTATCTCCAGGTCATCCTCCTGGACGACATCGGGGAGAACTTGAAACCGGCCCGGGAGATGGGCATGGCCACCATCCTCGTCAGGGACACCGACGCTGTCCTGAAGGAGCTGGAGGAGCTCTCGGGCGTGCAGGCACGTAGAGGTGGTCGGGGTCCCCTCTGTCCCCTGCTCCCCTGGGCATCCCTGCAGAGCTGGGAGGGGTGGCCCTGGGCTTCGGGTCTTGCCGTGCTGCGGTGCTGGTGCAGGACTTGCAGGTGGTTTTGGAAACGAATGAGATGGGGGCTGTGATCTCCTCCAAACCCTGGGTAACCTCATCCTCTGGACCGGCCGAGCCGTGTTCATCTCAAACGCGTGGATGTCCCACCAGCAGCGGGGCGGTGGGGATGTCCCACGGAGCTCCAGGTTTGCTCAGGAGCTCGCCCTGTGCTCCTCACCCCGCAGCTTCTCACCCAAGAGGAA
>NW_009621993.1:0-242 GCF_000690535.1 Cariama cristata | reverse complement strand
AGGGAAGCCGCTGCCGACTGCGTGTAATCCATCCGACGTCACCCACGGATACGTGCCCATCCGGGTAGGGTGGAGGGGACCGCCTGGGTGACAAGGTGTCCCCGGGCTTGGCAGGGCCTGGGGCGGTGGGGGCAGGTGTCCTGGAGAGGGTGTTGAGCCCCGTGCAAGGATGCTTTGGCCAAGGGGAGGCTTGTTGGGTTGTCCACCCGCCTGCGTGGGCTGGTGTGGGGGGGGGATGCTGA
>NW_009621992.1:0-4103 GCF_000690535.1 Cariama cristata | reverse complement strand
CACCCATCCCCGGCGGGTTGCTCGATAGTGGGCTTTCACCAGCTTATCTGAACGGAGGCACTGCCCCGGACTGTTGAAAGCAGCGAAAGAATTTGAATAAATTGAGATAATGCTCTGGATAGTGTCCCGGGAGGTGCCGTGGAAATACCCAGTGTAATAGTGGTAAACAATTAACGGGAAGATGATTCAGATGGCTTATTGCGAGGAGAAATTATTTTTTTAATGCCGTAATATAACAAAGCTATAATTATTGGAAGTCATCAAAGAGGCAGGCGGTGCACAGGATTTTGAGAGAGAGTAAGAGATGACGGGCATGTCGTTTAGATGAATTGGAGTTGGCCATTGACTTCAATAAAATCAGACGGTCTATTGTATGCATTCACAGTGTTGCACAAGCATGGAGTCAAATCTTTATCCTCTCGCTCTGCATTACCACCCGCCTCCTCAACCTGATACCAATTCCCAAGGCTTTCATTGATTCTTCTCCATCAATAGGAAGACTGATCTAAGTCCTGCAAGTCAACAAAAAAACTGAAAATTAAATTAAGCCTAACTTCTAAGCTTTGAGGGTAGGATGGAAACTCTTGGAAGATAGAGTTTTACTCACTTCACGGAGTTTTGCATCATTCCCAGAGTGAAGCTACTCTGAGGGACATTTAACCTTAATGAATCCTTATAAGTGTTGTGTTTGGATCCAAGGCTGAACAGAAGCAGTGTGATACTGTTTGAGAGCCAAACCCTGAATTTAAATATAAAAGCTTTATTAGATAATAAATACTGAAGGCCATTAAGGACCTATCAATGACAAAACTGCGTGCTTTAGTCAAATGATAAACATGTTTACCAACTGATTTTTACTTGTCTGCTTTGCAATTTACAGTTGTGTTTCTTATACATGTTAAAACTTGATTATAAATTGTAACCAGGAGAAAACCACAAAGGATTAACAAACTTTAAATGTTTATAATCTACATCACTGTGTAGTGTTGCTGGGTGACCATACCCATGTGGTGATTCACCAAGAGGTGACTGCTTTCAGTACCAGATGAAATTACTCCTTAAATAATAAAAGCAAAATAACAGGTATATATGTACTCAGGAGAAAGTCTGCACTCACCTTAATGCAAATAACTTATCTACTGCTGTTTCTATTGTTATAGTATGCTTAATCTTTTACAGAAAGAAGTTTATTACTTTCTTAACATCAGTGTTGTGATGACAATTGAGGTCTGTAAATTGAGACATGTATACACCTACCTATCAACTCAGGGCATGAACCTGTGAACAGATTAACCCTTGCAGGTCAGGCAGTCCTAATTAAAATCTCCAGAATAACATAGTCTTACTGCAACTCTGGCAAGTTTACCAATGGACAAAGCGGTAATGACTTTCTCATGGTTTCAGACTCCTTTAATACTTGTTATGCTCATTTCTCATACTTTCTGATGCATAATATACCCATTTTGCATAGCTGCTGCAATGCAGTTTATTCCGGGTTTGTGCCTTAAGCGTTGCATTTCCATTCATATGTCAACGGCCTCATTATTTTTGATTAGTTTCTGAGCTAGTCTTTCCAAACGTCAGTTTCTGGAGGTTTCAGAGTGATAAATTGTCAGGGCCACTCCTTGTTCAGTGAACAGATGGGTTTCCGTAGCCTTTTTCAATCTTTAGATGTAAGATGCTACTTAGATTTAAAAAAAAATTAAGTTCTCCAAGAAAGAAGGGGCATGTCTACCCAAGCAGGTGCTGGAAGGACAGAGTTGTCTCCACACTTTGCTTCTCCATACTCTGTTGGTCACACAGTGGATTAACCATGGTGTAGTGTTCTGCTAAAATAGCTGCCAGACAGGATCAGCTTGTACGTGATTAGCATGGAGCACCAGGAGCCCAAGTGTAGGCCTCTTTGCACCCATCCATACAGATATGGCCACAACAAGTAGTTTATGTATTAACAAAGAGGAGCTGGCTGGCCCCGCAGTGCCAGAGCACTGAAACTACCCAAATATTTTCAAATTGTTAACCACACCAGATTTTACATGTATCATTTCGATCACAGTATCTCTCATATACCTTGGTTGGGAATGGGTCCCTGATGTGAAAACCAAAACCCCCGCTGTGTGTAAAAACAAAAGCAAAGAAATGGGTCCTATTTCAGAACACTACCACAGACTGGGGTTTCCATGCATTTTGTCAGAAGAGAATTACATAAGTGTATCCAGGACTTCCAGAGTTGTACAATAGTGTGAACTGGGCTTGGGCAATGCTGGGCATGCCCCTTGAGCACGTACGCAGCAGTTCCGCAGCAGTTCCGCAGCAGTTGCACAGCAGATGATCTATGCATGCCCTCTAAAGCCAGCACATTAGGACATCATCATGCGTGTTCTGTAGAGCTGATCACTGCACAGGCAGAAAACCCGCTGAATCCTGAACATACTGAACTTACTGTAGACACATGGTACCATCGGGGCACAGTAAGAGTAAAATCCTGGCCGCGTGGGCACACTTTAATATAAATTTATGCAAAAAGTCAATGGAAAAGTCAACAACTGACATGTTCCCAAGCTGTGGGGCATTTATGCACAAGCAGCTGGTGCACAATAGTTTTAATTAAAACAATTACATATCATTAAATATACAATGTACGTATTTTCTTTCCTTGTTTTGCTCCAGTGAAGATTGTATTTCTAGATCAAAATGTCTTGCATTACCTCTTCCTTCTCTGTATATCTTTTTTTTTAACAAACTTTATTACTATATATTTGGCTAATCACTGCCTTTTGATGACACAATGTTTCAGCCTTCCTTACCTTTTCTCTTTTACTCTGTATTACATTGTCAGAAGCTAAGGTTTGTTAAAGTTTTCATATGTGATATTGATATAATTCAAGCATCTTCTATTGCATTAAGACTGTGGATTTTCAAATGGATTAGTGATTGACAGGGTCTCCATAAAAATAAACCAAACCCAGCAGTGATTCCTCCTCCTTTATTTCCTCTTCCCCAATTTTCTGTTTCCTGTTACTTTTAATTGTCTTGTCCTTGCACTCTCTTCCCACTTTCCTGTATTTTCTCATAACAGGCTGCACAACAGAAAAATCCGGTCATGTGCATGCCCAAGAGATTAATTAACCTTTGTGCCTTTAAGCCTCCTGAGCAGTTCAACTCAGAACAGCAAAGACAGAATCTGCAGTAGAATTCTCTTTCTGGAAATGAATAACAGCCTTTCCAAAGCCTGGTTGGATACATATATTGCCTTATTTGTGATCTAATCTTGCTATTTTCAAATTTTGAATGTTTAAAAATTGTTTGTAAAAATGGAAGCCTGGAGTAAAAGTAAAAACTGGTTTTATTTTTTTTTCAGTTGTGTTTAAGGTTGGGTGTACAGTCTTCTCTCAGTTACCGGGCAAAGTCTGCTCCTGTTGAAGGCCATATCTTTGACTACGAGGGCAAGATTGTTCCTACTCAGATGCAGGCACTCTGCTTTAATCTTACTTTCAATCTTGCACAAATAAGGAAATGCATTCTTGTGCACCTGCAACAAAAGGAGCCTTAGTCCTGTCCTGAAGTGCCACTTCTTTTCTCTTCATGCACCTCTTCGCACAAAAGCTGAAGCAAAACAAGTGTAACCGGCCTCGCACTTTCCCTGGATTCCTATTATTTAGGGCTGCAAATAAAACTGGGGAAATTTTGTCTTCCTAGCAGTAAGAACCGCTTCAAGAGGCCAAGATAAATGGCAGACGAGGAGGCTTTTAAGTAACTGCATACACCTCACGTAGCCTTTATCCATTAGGTTTGTCGTCTCCCTCTCTGTGGTGCAGTCCTTCGGATTTATCGCTTAAACGCTCGGCTGTGACCGGCACAGTTTGGGATCTCTGAATTTCCAGATGGGAAGTGAACGGAGAGGAGAAGACAAAGAGGGCAAGCCTGACGAATCACCCAGGAGCAGGTGGGAGCCGAGGGCACCCCCGAGGCTCACACAACGTGCCGGGAGAGAAAACCGGCAAAAGCCCCGCCACGGTGAAGGGCCGCAAGTTTTTTCTTCCCCTCTCTTCTCGGCAGACACCACCCCACGCTGTTTAAGCTGGGTCACGGACGCTCCGCAC
>NW_009621991.1:314-983 GCF_000690535.1 Cariama cristata | reverse complement strand
CTGCTGGGGACGAGCAGAGGGAATTGGGGCCACAGAGCGGTCACGGGCTCCGCCATCACCCAGCTATGAGAAAAAGCTGCCTCGGGGAGAGCCTAGAGTCACATCGGCCTGCAAAGAGCTGTGCCAGCGAGGAGCCCCAGCAGAAACGCTCCCGGGGCAGACCTGTCCATGGAGCCGGGAAGCAGCAGGGCAGAGCCCCCATGTGCCCACCCCATTCCCTCGCTACCTGAGGCACTGACCTGCGAGGATCAGGCTCTTCTCCACCACGCTGGTGTCCAGGGGTACAGGCTTGGGCTCGGGCAGGCAGGCAGGGCAGCGAGGTCTCAGGTGCCTGTGGGGCAGGCAGGTCCCTCCCCAGGGCCCCATGAGCTCCAACTCACCTTCCTCGGCACCCTCTCGCTTGGCTCTGCATCGTCTCTCCTGGACGGCTTCTCCTTCTCAGGCACCGGCAGCCTCACGCCTGCTTTCTGCCGGGCTTTGAAGACGAAGGTGCAGCTCAAGTCCAGCTCATCCTAGGAGAAGCAGGGTGGGCGAGGCGGGCAGAGCCCCAGGCCCATCCGCAGGGCAGACCCTGTGCCAGGCTGGTGCTCACACCAGAAGCCCTCACCTCCATCTCCTCCCCCCTGGTCTCCTGGCCTCCTCCCTTCTTTCCCAAGGAGGCTGCGCTGG
>NW_009621991.1:0-232 GCF_000690535.1 Cariama cristata | reverse complement strand
CAGGGATGAGGTGCTCTGGAAGGAGAGGGCAGGAGTGAGACGGCAGCCGGGGCAGCGGGGCTCTGCCGCCCACCCCTCTCCCCACAGCATCCCACCTTCAGAGACCTGCAGGACCACCGAAGGCAGCAGGGCCCACAGCCGGGCAGGGGCTGGGGCAAGGGGTCGGCACACTCACTCACCGACTTGGCCTCCTGCTTGCTTTTCAGCTCTTGTTCCAATTTCTCTCGTTTCT
>NW_009621990.1:0-882 GCF_000690535.1 Cariama cristata | reverse complement strand
TTATGCGGCCACGAGCAGCTCCATGGCCCTCCCCAGGTTTATCTGCGGCAGAGCTGGGGCAGGGGGAGAGGGGCTGAGCTCTGCTTTGGGCCACCAGGAGCCTGCACCACAATGGCCCCGTGACAGCCCCTGGGCTGGGGCCGGGCTCAAGGGGACAGGACACCGTAGCCCAGAGGATTGTGTTTGCAGTGGGTAAGTGGCACCAGCAGCACAACTGGGTGCCCACGCTCCTCTTCGCCCCAGCCCCATCGCCCCCAGGACAGCAGATTCCCTCTCTCTCAGCCCCAAACCCTTACCCACCCTCCCCGAGACGGCTGGGGGCTGCAGGAAGCACAGTCACACCACGCTTCACCTTTTTCATTCATCCAACTTTATTCAACAAGATGCCACGCTGTCTGCCAGAGGGAAAGGAAACAGCAGTGAGGGCAGCGCCCACATCCCGCGCCTGTGCCTGGGTCACGCAGGACCTGCAGCCCCTCAGTCACGACAGGACCTTCCCCTTTCACAGCATCGATGGGCTGGGGAAGTCGAGGCGACTGCTCCCATGGCAGCAGTTGGCTCTTCCATCCCCCTCCCGCACCTCGGCCCACAGCAGGAGATGACTAGTGCAAAGTAATAAAACCAGTAACCCTCCAAACCAGCAGTCGCTAGGCTGATTCCTCCCCAGAAAACCGCAGGGCTCAAGGGCACGTGGCCAGGCTGGACACAGCTCCCCAGATCCCCGCACGACTGCACCTTTAAGGCAGAAAGCTCCGTGCTCAGGCCGGCAGGTTAAAAATAACTTAGAGACACACATCGCATGGGAAAGGGTCCAGGGCCAGGCGGCGGGGGGGAGCTCGCACTCCTGGGGCACCCGAGCAGTGACCCTGCAGCCATCGGGAC
>NW_009621989.1:0-2755 GCF_000690535.1 Cariama cristata | reverse complement strand
CTGGTTTGTCAAGAGCTTTGGGGGATAACAACCAACCAAACAGAAAGACCAGCAGCTCTTTCTGCCTAGCAGACAGATCCCGGGCAAGCTCCCATCCCGGGCTGCCGTGCCCGGTCATTATCACCAGTGATGCTCAGCCTGTCTGAGCAAGGACCAAGCGTCTTACTGGTACGAGAAAGCGTGGAGTCAAGCTTAAGCAAGCTATCAACAAGACCAAGGCAGAAAGCCTGGCTTATTTCTATACCAGAGCCTGGCCACGGCTCTCCCAGAGCCTTCTGACCCAAAACCCCGTGGGTGGACCCAGAATGGTTTGCAGGCACATTACAAGAACGTTATGTGAAGCTGCTCTTTTAAGTATCCTCAGGGCTCACATCGGCTTCAACCCCAGGCACAGCACCCAGAGCTCCGTCTCTAACCAGCCCCACGAGAGGACAGCTCATCCCCGGGCAGCAGGGGCTGGCGGCTGCCCATCTCACTGCCCACGCTTCACCCCACAGAACTACAGGGCTGCGGAAAGGCTCGGCTTTGCTGGGGAGTTTTCACAGGCAGGTCTGAAGGGACTCACCCAAAAGGCACAAGCTTAAGTGCAGCCCTTACAGTCCATGGTACCGTGCCTCCAGCTCAGAGGTGCTGGGGATGGAGCAAAGGCATTGCTGGCGATACAGCCCCAGACCCCGCTCATGCCGCCGTCCCTAGGGGAAGGGCTTCTCACAGCACCAGCTGCCAGCCCCCCCAGCCAGCCGAGCCCCCCATTCGCAGGAGGGGACAGGGGGCTCTCAGGCCTTCTGCAGAGTTTCACAGTCGCACTCTGAGCACAAGCTGTGCTCTGCCAGGGAGCAGAGCCGATCCTGCCCACACCAGTGGTGCTCAGGAACGCTCCCAGGACATCCCGTGCCCGCCAGGAAATCCTCAGAATGAGAAAAATGCGGTACCAAATAGCATTGGCATTCTTTCATTAGACATCCCCAGCAGCAGCCAGGGATGCGGCCACTCCGGGTTTCACTGCAGAGCAGGGCAGCGTGAGGCTGCAATTCCCCAGAAAGTCAGAGCCACCACAGGGAAACCGTAACCCCTAAGAGCGAGAGCCCGAGCTGTCTTTGCTCCCAGCCACCACCATATCACTGCTTCATTAAAGCCCTCAAACCAGGGCCAAGGCAGCACAGGTATGGAGATGGGAGACTCTCGCGGGTGACCCAGCACCACTCAGGAGACTGCTGTTTCAGGAATTAACTACAGCCCCGCATGAATTTTCTTTGGCTACTGTACAACTACGCTGCAGCGGCTTTAAGGGCACGTTTGCAAGTGAGTCATACAGACTGTGCCGGTGAGAGGCTCCCACTTCAAGCCACTGTTACAGGCTGATTCCACAGTAGGAAATAGGAAAAGCCATAAAAGTGCAACAATGAGATTAGCACTACAGCGCTTAATGGGATGCAACTCTTGGCCTACGTGCAGCTTTTCAACTCCCCATAAAGGATATATGAAATAACAGCACGCAAGTCACCGGGTATTTTCCATCTTAGCTGACAGATAAATCAGGCCGATGGCGTGAGACAGGAGCCGACACAAAGCACATGCAACCATTCGCACTTTTTTCAGGAACCACCTCCTGGAAAGGGAGGATGCTTCACACCTTCCCCACTGGGCACAGGCAGCCCTGTGACTTGGGGCAGGGAGGTCTGGGGTGCACTAGCAAAACATTTGTTTGTCATTAAAAGATCCATCGCCCCCGTGATTAATCTAAGATTGAGAAAGCCCCTCCTCACAAAGCCACTGAACAGCTCTGGGGGTCTCTCTATGCCTGGAGCCCAAGTCCACCCCCCACCCCCAGCACACACCCGCTATTTTGTGCGCTGGCCCATTTCTCAGCCCTGCTCCTTTCCTTCTAGACACAACCAAGAAAACCTCAGAGCAAAGACACCCAGGAGAATCAGCCAGCACTGAATTGCCTCACTTAGCATGAAAATAGGATGCTTGTGTACCACAAAAAGGTTTAAGGCTCACAGAAAAGCACAAAAAAAAGTATGATGCAACTAAAAAAAGCCCATCTCTTCCTCAGAAGAAACTTAAAGCCCCCAAACATCAGTAACCCTTGTGCAAAGTGCCCGACCTCACAGGGTAGGGCGGGAGCCCAGCAGAAGGGGCTGTGCAGCACTCGGGCAATTCGCTGTCACAGGGAAGGACACGAATCCCACCTCTCCTGCTGCAGGTACAAGTTATCCACATTTTCCTTCTGATCCTCCTGCTCCTGCTCATTCCTTTTTCTCAGGTCAGCTTCCAAACCAGCAAGCATTGCTCATCCTTTTGTGATGCATTTGCAAGCTCCTTGCCTGCGGGACCCTGGCCCGAGCCCAGACACCCACCCCCCCCGGGTGAGGCACCCCGGCAGCACATCTGCTGGGGCCTACTCACCCCCCACAGCAGCTCAGCTGCCACCCGGCCCCGCTCAGCTCCCCGAGCATCTCGTCCTGGCACACCCAAGTGCCTGCCAGAAGCACCAGGCTTCGCACAGAGCGGTCCCCAGGACCCCAGGCCACGACGAGCTCCCACCGTGCCCAGCCACAGGGACGGAGAAGCACTTTGCAGGAGCCGTGGGCTCCAGGGGCGTTTCAACAGTCCCTGGCTGCCAAAAGCAAGAGGGCGCGGGCTGCCAGCCAGCTCCAGTGGTCCCAGCTTCCTACTGCCGACCACCGCAAGACCTGGCCAGCTGGGCGACAGCCTGCCTACGCACCTGAGGGCCGGCGTACACCTCGGC
>NW_009621988.1:0-54349 GCF_000690535.1 Cariama cristata | reverse complement strand
CCTTGCACTTGGCCTTGTTAAACCTCATCCTCACCAGCATTTTTTTGTCATTCCACTAGAAAACGGTGATTGATTGTTTTCTTCACATATGAATTTTGTAATAGTGATCTGTCTTTTTCCTCAGAAAGCTGGATTACTGGCCTGAGATTTTTCTGTAAATTCTTTAGGGCCACATTGAAAGACCCATATATTTATTTGAAAGAGCATGGGATGTCCTAGCAGTTGCAACAGGACAGAGAAGGGTCCTTAAGGGGACAAATGGGTTATGGACAACAAACATCAGCAGCATCTGGACAGTTTTAGATATTTAAAAAATAAAATAAAGATTAAAAAGGTGGTTTAGCTGTTGAAAACTAGCCTGTCAGTAATCGCAGACTTTTTTTTCCCCTGTGTTTGAGTGACAATGTCATCGGACCACAGGAAATCAGAAGATTTGAAATGCAGGACTTAAAAGCAAATAAAATTGTCAGAAGGCTCATGTTTACATGGTGCAAGACAATATTAATGCATCATGGATATTGAGGTAACTCTCTGTCCATGAAAAATACAGGAGGCCAGGGGCCTTTATTTTTTATGGGAGGGTACAGACCTATTCGTTATGCAACTTAGACCTAGGAAGTGGTATGGGGTTGGTTTTGGCTTCTTTGACATGGTTTGGATAAGATTTTGGTATGTGGGCTTAAACGGAGCTCAGATTGCAAGCTTCAAGAATTCATCATTTTTAGTGGCTTGCAAAAGTGGTCCAAAAATGAAATCCTGTGGGACAACTGATGTTTGAAGAAACGCCGCAATTAAAAATGAAATAGGGAACATGAAGTAGCTATTGGAAAATGTGGTTCATTTTATAATATGATTGAATAATAGAACAAACACTTACGAACCCGCAACTGAGCCTGAAAGTGTGGGACATGGTTTTAGATAGAAATAATATGCAGCCAACTGTTTCAGAAATAAGTGAAGTGCTGTAATTGGTGAGGTCCTGAAATGCATGTGCTGCCAGTTTTTAAATGCACTAGGCAAACTTGAATTCATATTTGTTTTGACTCAATCCCCTGAAATAAATTTGGATCAGATATTTAAAATCCAATTATGCTATCTGCCATATTTCAAATGCTAAAATAAACGCCCCAGAAGGAAATAAGGTCTCCTTACTGCTTTCAAGTGGGTATTAGTGCTGGGAACAACTGAAGAACACTATCATCTTGGTAACCTCTTGGTTAACACAATGGTTTCACTTCAGTTTTGACTCCCACTAAAGCAATGGTATATTGGAAAAAAAACACAGGAACTTCTTTCTCCCCAGTAAAAATATACGTGATGCTCATTAAAATGCAAACAGGTTGCCAACGCACCCACATGCTTTATGGTTTGTGTTGTGTTTTCTGAATGAAAACTTCTCAAGTGTTTGAAATTGAAAAAATAAATTCAAATTTTTATTTTATTTTTGGTAGTGGAACTCAAGAAAAAACAATAGACCGGGATAAATTTTCCTATTGTCCCCTAATTTGAGGTAAAACAAAATTTGTCAAGTGCATTACTTCTTCTTTGGGACCAATGCTTCTCATGTACTTTGATAATATTGGAAATAGAAAAACACAGAAAAAAAAAGGCAGGTTTTTCATCCCTTCTTTTTTTTTTCACCTTTGCTCTTAGAGGAATTCAGTGATGGTCCTTAGGAGCTTTTGACCATAGATGTGAAGAGGACAGTAGGGAATGCACACTAAAACCAGCCAGATACACACTGAAGTGCGTTTGCCAAAGGAGCATCACATCTCTTGCCCTCCGCTGGCTGGGCAGGGAGGCCTGGAAGAGTTCTGAAGTGTGAGACAATAAGCTATTCTGTTTATCCTTCCCGGTGTTCTTGGGAGTATTTTGTTGTCATGTGAGCATTTATCTCGTATGAAAATTTTCTATGAGAAATCATTTTCCTTGTGATGAAAAAACCACTGATGGCTAATTCAGTGTTTGAATTGTAGAGCTTTCAGTCAGACTAAGAGGAGCTCCTGATATTGTACTGCATTGGATCGATTGCTTCAGCTTTCCCTAATTTCTGTACTGTGAGTGGAACAAAGGTTTTTTTGAAATTTTTAATTGCTATTTTCCTTTAACTTGGGCTCAGCAAGAGTATCATCTCATAGTAGCAATTTACCAATTCTCACAATCCTCTCTATAATAGCAATGATGGAAGTCTGGAAAAATGTGGAATATGTCCGGATTTAAGCACTTTTATCAGATTTGGACCTGTCTGGTCTCAGTTCTGCTGCTGTTTGCTTTCCCTGCTTGGCTTTGTGGTGATTTTTCTGTGGATGGAGCCCCAGGCTGAGAGCACCCTGCTTGGTCGAGGGTAAATACCTCTAGGTAAATAATGATCTCACCCCAAGATCTCCTGTGATTTATTTGGCGGGGATGAAATTCTCCCACTTTCTTTGGACTAACAGTCTGAAATGTTTTCTTTCATGTATCCACTTGCACTGACAAATTCGTCCCTAGGTCCTGCATCCTGCCTTCTCCAGCCTGGCCTGCATCCACAAGCCATAGTCTGTGTCCAGGTTATAAAATTTCCTTTTTTTCCTGGCGTTTCTAATTAGTATCTTCCTCAGCTCCAAGAAATCCACTTACTGTGTCCCAGGCTTGAAGAGACCAATGGCTCCAACTTCCCTTTGGCTGCCAATCTTGCAGCTGCAGCTCTTTCTGCTTTCCTCTTCCTTTTTTTGCCCCTGTGACCTGTGGGGCATGTTAAGTCTTGTACTATTCAGGTGGGGTCTTACATGTCTAACAAGAGACCATCGTTAGTATTGTTTCATACCTAAAACATCATCATACTCTTTGTTTGCCCTGTTCTGGATACTGTGAGCTGTAGTGTGGAGAGCAAATACCTTTCCTAGTATTTCCAAAGATTGAAATCAATAATGAAAACAAGGTTGGAAAGGTTGTCATCCTCTCCCAGACTTTCCACGCTGGAATGATGAATTGTTTCTTCTATTTATGCCATAAGAAATCTGGGGAGAGATTTTCTGCTGCTTTCTTCCAACACCTTGCAATCAAATGCTTGAGCCACGTCACCTAAGATCTGTGCCACTCACACCACTGTCCCAGCTGCCCCAACACTGCTTTCATGTCATCTCCATTCCTATACTACCAGTCTTTCTCCTAAAGAAATTATTCTCCTGCAAACTTGGTGTTAGTTCCCTTGAAACCCAATGACTCCAGAACTACATTTATTTGAACCTTTTGTACATGCATAAGGATCAACCTTATGACATTTTTTGCTATGTTTTTTAGTTCTGAATGGACACGCAACAAAAACACTGCACCAGTGCTGGCAGCCTGTAATCCCAGATAGCCCCCTTTATGTTACCACTTCCTTCCAGATTTTTGTCATTGTTGGACACAAGCACAAGGAGCGGGTTGTCTCATCATTTGACCTTCCACATCTCCTGTGACAGTAATTTTCATCTGACCCACATCTAAACATGTGGGTTGGCATCCAGCTAATTTTATGCAAAATTTGAAAATTCCTCAAAGTAATTGCATTTCCTTTGGAGTTGAGCCAATAAAGCCTCTCCCTCTGTATACATACTCATCTTGAGTGCTTCAGGTTGTTTTCTTGCAATTTCCAAAATGGGCAGAGGGAGGGAGGAAGGAAGGAAGGAAGGAAGGAAGGAAGGAAGGAAGGAAGGAAGGAAGGAAGGAAGGAAGGAAGGAAGGAAGGAAGGAAGGAAGGAAGGAAGGAAGGAAGGAAGGAAGGAAGGAAGGAAGGAAGGAAGGAAGAGAGTTTGGCCAAGCTATACACTACATTAACATAATGCAAGCAATAATTCTTCACAATATTGATCCATTTCTGGCAATTTTTACTGAGCAACAGTCAGACCCTGCTAGGTTGCTGCACTCGGATGTTTTGAGGTGATGTTTAACTTCTTACAGGTTGAAACCTTTTATGAAGGGTAAAGGAGTTTTCTACAGTCACTTGACCAGGCTTATCTGCCCAGATAGTGTTGAGTGAACATGCCTGATTTTAAAGGTAGTGCTGAAGTGGTCATGGATTTAAGAACCTCACAGCTTTAGTGAAGCTTGCTGCATAGAAGTACCTATGCCACACACATGTATTTCATACATTCCTATTTTTTTAAACTTACTTCACTTCAAGTACCTAGAAGGAGCAATTCCCATGTTCCCAAATTTATTTTAATATTGATACTATTTTTTACCCAGATAAAAGTGAAGGCTCTTTCTGATCATTAAGAAGAATAAAAAATATTGGCACACATTTAAAGCCCCAGGAGCTTTCAAGTAATATTAAATCATACCTTTAATAAACTTGTGATTTCTCCCAGCTGACTTCATTATCTGAGGACTGCCTTACCTGAGCAACTAACCAGAAGCATTATAAAGAAAATTAGAGTTTCTGCACTTCTGACTCACCTTTTTCTGAAGTTCTTAGGACATACCAAAAATGTGAACTTCCACAACACTATCACATAATCACCTGGGCATTTTACTGCATCCTTTTCACATAAGGGCACTGACACAAAGAAAGTGGAAGTGACTTGCTTGGTAACCGTGAAATCTTTTTTTAGGGGGGTGGTATAAGTACAATTAATTTATTCCACTGTCAGTAAAATAATTAATCACATTGTTTATCTTAAAGTCATTGCTGACTTTAAAGAGACTACTTTTATCTTTGCACTTGAGTAGCTGCCCAGCTTGTTAGAAGGATCAAGCTTCCACAGTATAAATCCCTTAGGAGAAGGTCCTATAGCATTCTTGCTTGCACTCGCTTGGCATGGCAGGAATAATATCTGGGCCCCAGCCAAAGGCTCCTGACTCCCCATTTTTGGCTGTGTGTGAGACCTCACTCTCTCCACAGAATCTGGGAATACTATGGAATTGAGGAAGCAGGGATCTATTAGGAATGCTGCACGTTGTAAACATGGCTAGCGCTCCCGGCAGGGCTCACAGCCCTCATTCTAGGGATTGAAACAAAATATTTCTTCATCACTTCTGAATTTTAGAGCAAATACAGAATGAGAGCATGGTCTCTCCAAACCTCAGACAATTTACTTTGGCTACCAATACACCCACAGAAAGAGTTTTGCGATTTATATATTTATCCTTTCCTTACTTAGTATTGATTCTAAATAAAGAAGAAACCATGCTTGACGGGAAACCTATGAGTAAGGACATATGAATTAAAGAGTTTGTTTTATCTACCCACTTTCCTTTTACTGCTGCCAAAGAAAAAGTTTTCTTCTTTGTAGTGAAAGTAATGGTGCTCTGCATATAATCACTATGATATAGATTAAGTAGAAGATTCTTTTTCAGATATTGAGTACTGAAAAACTATTAAATTATTATTCCTACTCCATTATTCATATCTCATTAATCTTATCAAATCTTCCCCAAAAGGAACATGTACTGACATTCATAAAATTCACCTTTCTTATTTGCCTATCACTACAATCTGTCATTTTATACACCTAATATATTTAGTTCAAATTTGACAGATTATATGTCTGCAGCAGAAACAAAAAGGAGATACTTCTGTGACAGCAAGTGTCATGGAGGAATTTCATCTGAATAGACAACACTTAAGTTTCTAAAGTTCTAATAATTTTATTTGACATCCATATGCTTCTATCAGTGGTAAAATGCAGCCATTTTTCCTCAATGGATAAGTTTAAAATAATATTTTTGTTATGTCTGTGGAGAACTATAATAACCTTGAACCAGCACTCCAGATGCAGGTTGCACTATATAATTAGGTACTCTAGATAAACATTACTGTAGAAGTTAGAACTGAATGAACTTTTAAGGAATGGAAAGAAAGAGAATTATGATCCAGTGGTAAGAATACACTTCGGGCGATGGTCATGTAACAATGTTTTCCTGATGATAGTTTTACCCATTTGTTTTAGTAAATAAGAAAATATGCTTGGAAAAAGAATTAGGACCTTTTTTTTTAATGCATGCTTACTCCTTGTTTTCAAATTTCAACATGTTATGTATTACTGCAAGATGGGAAGAAAAAGCTATTCAGCCCCTAAGCACTTGTATGTACCCAGTTGTCACCTTCCTTGGAAATTGCATGGTTTAGCTTCACAGATATAATTTCAACATTTGCCACTGTTTTACTTTATAGAAGTGGCCATCAGGCATATGTGGAACCTGATGGTCTGGCTAATAGGAAGAAAAGTAAAAATATTCCACAGAGAAAGCAAAACACCACAGGAAGATGCTAGCGGGATGCAGAACCAGCAGTACTTTTTATACATGCCAAGTTATCTGTTCTCCATCCAGGGGTATGAAAAATGGGTGGCTGCTTCTGTGCTGCTGCGGCTTTGGAGTCCAAGTGATAAACTTGCTCATCCAGGCAAGAGAGATGAATATACTGTGATGTTGCTCCATGCAAGTAAAAAGGGCTAGAACTATTGCTGCGGCATTGCCAGTCGCATGAGCACTCTTGCGTTGAGGCCAAAAACCCTGCTGAAGTCAATCCTACTGATTTCCAGGGGTTTTGGAGGAGGCCTCATGGTTAAACAATGCGCTGTGAGAGATCTGTGCTACACAGATGAATGGCTCTTCCATGTGTCCAGCCCAAATAAATAAGAGGTCATTTTTTACTCCTTGGTGTGAGCCTATAAAGTTTAAACTCAATTTTAAAAATGATTGATTATTTCCTCCTATGCCAAAATAAAGCTGCCTTAATAACAGCTCTGAACTGGCTCGTCATGTTGATAATAAGGCTTCACTGGTAGTAATGGAGGGCACCTACTCCTCACCCGTGCTCATACTCTGCATACCATTTTCCTTACTCATGCCTCCATTTTAGTTTTGGGAAAGTGGCCCATGCCTAAATTGGACATGAAGGAAATGGGTGCCTGCAACCAAAATAAGACTGTAAAAGGACAGAAACTTGAAAGTTGGAAAAAAAAGGGCAATGCTTGTGGATAAGACAGTGCCAGAGGTATTCTCACTAAACTTGACCAGTAAATGTAAGAGGATTTCTGAAATGGATCTGAAACTTCCAGTTTAACTTCTGTGAACTGTCAGGGAAGAACTGGTCCAAGGTATAAATCTAGGAGTGACACATACTCAGCTCAGTTTTGGTGGATGTTTAAGGATGGGCTTCTAAGTCAGGCAACTCCAATGTGTTAACATGTACTAGTTCAACCTAGACATGGAATGGCCTATAAACTACCTCAGGTCCCTAAATTAGTGAAATCAAAAGGAAATGTTTGTGATTGAGCATCATTTCAAGATCTTTTTCCAGGAGAAGGGCAGTGAAGTTAGGGGCACAGCACACAGCTAGGAGGTGACTGCCTGCCTATCATAAAAACTTGAATAACTTACCCAGCCAATATCAGATAGATATACAAAAAAGCAGGCATTTTAGTTATAGATATGACTGTGTCAATTCACCAAAGCTACATTGTTGCTTTCCCCTGCTCGTACAGTAAGTAACCTGGCGGATCTAGCATCTCCCAGGTGCCCCACAGTGCTGGGTTTCTTGCTTTCTTTTTTTTCCCTTTTTTTTCCTGTTTTTTCTGGTCAGATTACTCAGAAATAGATCCCTGAACCTTGAAGTTTATGGTCCTTGCTTGATTATATATAAAGGCTTTCTGAAACCATCTTTTCTATTTTTTCTCTTGGAGCAGCAATTGTCATCCATCAGTGCCCAAATTTGCTTTAAATCCTATCACACCACTGCTAGAAGAAAGAGCAAAAAAATATCTTAGGTTTAGAGTCTCTGAAAATCTGTTTTGGAGACTTGCTGCAGTGACAGGAGCCTTTAATGTTCATTCCACCCTTAACTGTGTGCCTCTCTGAGTCATGTTTCCCTTCAAAGGAGGTGATAAAAAGAAAAGTATAGAAATTGCCTTTGGATCAAAAAGCAACTTGAGAATCTTTATTTCTCCTGTGGGAAATCCTTTGTTTTCAAGACAGGCTCATCTGTCAAAAAAAAAAAAAAAACTATGGTGGCATTTAAATACTCTTCCTTAGTAATTATGTTTCAGTTTGCAGTTTTGTAATTAGTTGTTATTTCTAATATGCAGTGGCTGCAAAACTCTACATGCTCATAACTCACAGTTGAGGTCTTGAGACAGGACGTTTCTTTGTGTGGAGGGGAATCACAAGTGCTTCTGTCTTTCTAAATCATAGGTTTGGTGAGCGGAGAGCAGCAATTTGTCAGTGACTGGAATAGTATGGCCTGAAGAGTTGCACAAAAGGTGATCTGGAAAGCGCAATTTACATTAGTGTTCAAAAAAGCCCTTCATAATTTTTTAATAGACAGTCCAAATATCCACAGTGCAAATGGTTGGAGTATAAGTAACCATAGGGCAAGAAGCAAAGTCTTGGCAAAGACCTAGAAATGGTTACACAGAGCTAAATCTGTTCCTTAGCACAGAAAAGAAATGAATCGTGGTGTAAAGCCAGGGATCGTAGCTGGGACCAGGGGTATCTCAGGCACTGATGATCTGCAGGAGGAAGCAGGCAGCCAGCTAATTAAAGTCTGCTGATGACTATGTTGTTTTCAGTAATAAAAATGACAGAGGCTTGTGAGATGCTAGATGGATTGATACGCACTGGACATTTCCCACATGATTACTTTGTGTAAATATATTGACGTCAATGTGCTTTAAACAGAAACACCGTCTCCAGTACATACAGGACCCAGAAACTGCCAGAAATTTCTATGGAAAAGCTCAAGGACATTGTAATATCATCCTTGATGATCTGAAGAGGAGACCTGTGCCTTTACAGCTGCAGATCAAAAACCAAGATAAGTGCCTGAAGGACCAGGAGCGCACCTGGGGCTCTTGCACAAGAGCACATCGCCAGCTGCAGAGCTGGAAGGAAATGCCTGGTGGGGCAGAGGGATACCCTCCACTGGTGACTGCTGGCGTGTACCGCACCATCTGGGTTTACCCACGGCATCCCTGCAATGGCACCAAAAGCAGAATCATCGTGGCAAACGGAGAAACCCAAAGAGCCACAGTGTTTGCCTTCAACTTCACTGTGCAAATTGTGATGCCACAGTAAGGTCAAGCAAACTGGACATCTATTTGGCTGCCTGCCTACTCACTCAGGTAGAGATCCATCACCTCAACCTCAAACTTCAGTACCACATTTAGCTGGTGTCAACGGGAAACAGCCTCTGACAGTGAGGTGGTGTTACAGAAGGAGGCTATATATAGGTGTGTACTCAGAAATGGTGTGTACTTTTGGAGGGCAAGTTCAAGGAGCCAGGATAAAAGTTTCCACCAAGCTAGGAGGAAATGGGGAAGCCTGCAAACCGGTCTGAGTCAGGCCTTCAGGGAAGCTTTGGGGATGCAGCCCATCTAGACACTCGCCTCACTTTTCTTGCTCCTTTGTTGTTGTCAGAAGAAGGTTTTTCTCCACAAGAGGTGCCCCGGAGCAGACAGCTCTGCCCGGTGGGGTGCCCAGGGCAGCCGCGGGGCTCTGCTGCCCGTGGTGTACTCCAACACGTCCCACTTCCAATGCCCCTCCTTTCCCCATAGCCCTTTTTGACTACCAACCCTTTTGATATGACCACTCATCTCCTTTCCACCACTCGATGATCTATTTCAAAGGAGTTTCCATTTCACAGATTTCCAGTTTGTATTGTGTCGCTTAGGTCTGGAGTTTCACTCAACTGGCAATGCAGCCTATGCAGGGCACTTATTAAAGAAACCTTTACTGACTCCTTCCATGCTGTTCTCATGAAAAACAGCAGAAGGTGAAATATAAACCCCTGTTTAGGCTTCATAAATATAATGCTTAAGCAGCGGTAAAGCATCAAGAACATCTGAAATCACTGAAGAAGCTAAAGAAAACAGACAGGACTTGTTTTCCTTCATAGATACCAATATATTTTCATTTACTTCTTTCTATTAACTGGGTTTCCTTGACTGTGTCCACAGCGATCTCAATTGTAATTATGTAGCAGTTAACCTGTTCACCATGCCTAACATAACCCATAATTAGTTGTCTCGTGTCCACAGTTTATGACTCAACTCCGTGTGGTTTTTGTATATCAAAGGCTTGGTTACCAGATTTTTTTTTTCTTTACCACAGTACTTGTGCCTGCACTGGCAGAGGGCAGCAAAACCTGAGCACATCTGTTTTGTTTGAGGACAAAACCACCAGAAAACCAGACAGTTTTATGAAGATCTTACTTGGGTGCTTTCCAAATACTACACAATCTTGTAGGAGAAACTGTTTTCTTGAGGAACGACCCATATATTTTTATATTTAAGTCGTCACTTGGACATAGAAGTAAAACCTTCTTAAACCAAATACTATCTTTGTGCCTTATCTGGAGACGAGGGAGACAGAAAGACACATCTTGGGATGGGGATAAGCTATTCTTCTCCATTGACAGGCAAGAATTTTATATAATGAATTCACAAACCTCTACATTAATTATGTTCACTATCTCTTAGGGCCTCTCATGTGGAAGGATAAGATCATTCGTATGAGAAAATAGATTACTTTGATAAATAGATAGTATTGCTGAATAAGAATGAACATTTTAATAATTGTTTAGGCAAGTTTTCCATTTGATTAATTTTGCAGTGACAAATGGGCAGAAGAGGTGTGTGTAAGACAAACAGGCCATTTAGAGTAATATAAGAATATAACCAACCACTATTCAAGATCTGTTAGATGAGGACAATTAAATGAACTGACCTAAATGTTAGCTATACAGTCCGTGTATGAAGGCAAGCTTTCTGTCCATCCTGGACATCGTGTGCTCAGCTCAGCTGCTGCATCCGAGAGGTGGTTGTAGCAGAAGAGCAGTGTCATTGGCACTGAACTATGTCCTCTCCACCAGACTGGAACAGATACTGCTGGGAAAGTTTCACGTTGTTTATCTTTGCAGGAGGGATGTATTTTCCCTTGTTAAATCACAGCTGGGGACATTATCTCCAAGCTGTGATGTAGCCATTGCTAAGTGGTCCTCATTAACGAGTCTTGTGGTTAAAGGAACAGAGCAGTTATAAAGCTCTGATATCAGACAAGAAAGAAAAGTGCCCTGGAACAAGTCTTCTTTTTTCCAAATGTGTTGGCAGTTTCTATGAGATTTGTTTGTTGAAGTCTCCCATTTGACCATCAAGGCTGTGTGTTTTTGTTCAAGGGGATGATAAGTAAAGTCTGATGTATGCCTTTGATGCTTTTACAGAATGGGCAGTCTGTCTTTCCCTGATTTTCCATTTCTTGAGTATAGTTCTTCTGGCAACAGAGCAATGAATACAAAGTCCCTTCTATAATTTTCCTGGCAGCAAGGAATAAATGATGTACTAATGCTTTGGCTCTTGAAGGATTATTAATTAACACACATGAATAACTGAATTGTACTTCAGTAGAAGGGGAAAACATCATGGCAGATGACTCAGTTAATGTGGCCCAAACTAATTTACCCCAAAATAGTTATAAAAAGTTTAACCCTGATGAACTTTATGTGAGTTTAACCAGATCAGAGCCAGGACCACAGACCTCCAATTCTTCCAGCTTCTAGCTACACTTTGGTAGGACCCACTCAGAAGCAACAGTCGCTAGGGGAGGAGCTGTTGAAGTGCAAAACCTACTGCACATTTTAGATCTCTTTGCAATGAGGGAGGGAGGGAGATAGCAAGCTGGTCAGGCTTGCCTCAAAGTTAATAGTAACCAGAAGGACAGACCCTTTGAGTTTGACTTGTGGCCAGGTTGTGACAGAAACCTACAGGCAAACTCCCGAGAGCTGCATGTAACAGAATGAGTAACAGTAAAATCAACCATGATTCTCATTTCTCTTGAAGAAGCTACTGCTTTTTTTCAGTCATTTTTAATATGTTTTAATAATACCACACAGTTACTTTTATATTTAAAATCTGAAGTGAGGTATTGCTGGTGCTCCAACTTTTCCCATCTCCGCAAAAAGAGATGTTTACTGTCATCCTCTCTCATAATATGGCAATGCAAGGCATTTGTGTATGCATAAAGGACAGTGTACCTTTTCACATATAAAAATAGAAAAAGGACTTCCTCACGTAGAAATTTTGCAACTATGGCTTTTAAAGAAGTATCTAGTTCTGCCTGTTTCCTGGTTAGTAAAACTGAAAGTAGGACTTTCGATTAAACTAATGACAGCAGGAGTTCAAATGTCATTATCATATAGTTTTAGATCAGCCCTCTAACATCTGCTGTATTGATTCCTACTGGCTAAAATAAATGTTATTTATAGCCAGGGGAAAACCTATGACAAATCAGACATGATTTTTAGAACTTCTTTTCAAGGGAAGATTTTTCTTGTAAGGTTTTCTTTTTGTTAGATTATCAGATATTTTACAAGCAAACAAAACCAAACAAAAAACAGGACTCATACATTTTCAATTGGAAAAGGCTGAGAAATCAAACCAGCCAAGAAATGGTAAGAAAACATTTCAGACATAAAGGCAAATAGAAGGCAGAAATTACTGGTAGTTCATGGATTTTTACTTAAAGTAGAGGAACATGAATGAGACTAATAAAATATAAATTAAAAAACCACATTAACATGAGAGATTGTGGGCATTAGGACTTGGGCTCTAGGAGGTATTTTTTCGTTAAA
Source organism: Cariama cristata (assembly GCF_000690535.1). Classification (NCBI taxonomy): domain Eukaryota; kingdom Metazoa; phylum Chordata; class Aves; order Cariamiformes; family Cariamidae; genus Cariama; species Cariama cristata. The sequence continues at coordinate 41,757 of NW_009621988.1, read as the reverse complement.
ATAGAGTTTGATGTGAGCTTGGGGGATGTATTTTAGCAGTTGTGTTTTCAGCCTTTTACAGATGGCATTTGACTATGGGTATGGATTTTATTCTTTTGCGGTCCTGGAAATGAAGGACAAGGTACAACTTGAGTTCATAAGTATGCATTGCATACCTAACCTAAGTCATTTTGTCCCATTTCCGTGTGTCAGTTTTCTTATGGGGAAATGGAAATAACATTTCCTTTCTTCACAGGAGTGTGATACATCTTTGTATGTAAATACACCTTTACAGTCTTCATATGGAGGGCACTTGAGAGTAAAAGTGTACGTAGAAAGAGAAACGTTCATAAGTTGGAACCAGCTCACCTAAATTAGGCAACTAACTTGTGGCTAAATTTTGGGATCTGATGCCTTCTAGGTGACAGCATTCCCTGTACAGTAAAAGGAGAGAAACAGGTTTTTGAAGACCCCTTGGATGTAGATCTTCCTTGCTTAATATTATGCATCTACATTAGACAGAAGAATTTTCTTCTGAAAGCCTTCCCAGACATCTCCTTTACTTCATGGACAACTTAGGCACTTAAGGAATAGCTTTTTTAAGTGCTAAAATTATAGCACAATTTCAAGGTTATGTGGTTGTGCAGGATGGATCCTACCTAGTGTTTTCACACTTACAAAGAGAACGGCTAAGTCTTTGAATATTTGTCTATGAGTTGGGTTAATCACACCAGAGAAATGACAGGCAATAACATCTGGGATAGTTTTTTCTGCATTTAAAGCCCTGAAGTGAAAAGTTTTCCTTTGAGTATTCAAAGAAAAGCTTGAAAAAAAGAGCAGCCTGTTTTATTTGACCATTGAACTCTTCATTTCATAGGTGGCTGCTGCAATAAGCAAACTGTCCCTGTAATTGTGGTAGTGCACAGTCACTCTCTCAAGTTGGTTGGCTCATTTGAGAAGGGAGTCAAAGCATGCTGCCTGTTTTGGCATTTAATCTCAATAGTTTAGAACAACCACAGTCTTATAAGCATATAATTCATCTCAGTTCCCTATGAAAGTTTTGACGATTTTCATGGTCATCCCAGTTTTCAAAGATGAACTTTTCAGACTGCCAGAAGCTTATACGAACATCCCTTTGTACATCTCCTTTCCATATTTTCCACCTCCCAGATTAAACGCTTTCTGCTGTGTTGCTTGTTGTAAAGGTCGACACCATTCAACTTCACACTTAGCCTTCTATTTAGAGGTCAGTGTTGGCCAGTCTGGCTTTCAGCAGTGACACAACTTTATTATAATAATAATGCATTTTAGTTTATGGGCATCCGTGCTTGAAGGATACTGGGCATCTTAACAAAAACAACTAAAAACTAAATGACAATAAACAAAGGCAAAAGGCCTATAAAAAGAGAGCTTGGAAGCCAAGAGCTTAAAGTCCCTGCACAACAAAACAGGAAAGGAAATGAGAAAGTCTGAAGCCTTGCCTGCAAATGTGTTCTGGCATACACCAGAGACAGCGCGTTCTTGAGACGAGGGAGGAGACCATCTCTTCTGACCTTCCAAGTGGAACAATGACCAACGCCATCAGTCTGAATTGCCGAGAAAGGACACAGAGCTGCTGGAAGTGGCTTCCTCTTACCTCGGAACAAGGAACTTCATTGGAAAAACCACACTATTCTTGAAGTTATTTTGTCTCTCTTCACTTCCCTGAAAAGATTTACTGAAAAAGTGTCTTCCATTCTGGGTTTCCTTCCATTTGTTTGAAGAGATGACACCTGATCTCTCACATGGCTGTGATGGTGCTACAGCATTTGAACTTAAATTGGCTAATTTTGGAGAAAAACAGAACCAAAAGGATTAGTAGTTTTAAGAAAAATGCAGAAGGCATCTTAACTTAGTTTTATTTTTGTCTCTTCAGCAGCCTTTTTTTGTCATTCTTATTATTTCTGTGCCTCAAGTGGCTGATCTGTGAAGCGAGGATACTGACCTGGCCTGATGGAAAATACCACAGACGTGCTAAATCTCCTCTTCTTCCCTTACCTCTGCCTGCAGGAAATCCTAGTCTCAGCATGGCTATCTGCCTTGAGGCACACTAACCATTTCTGGTCTGCCAGGGTGCCCTCCAGCACCTTTTGGGGTACATTGCTTTTCCTCAGTCTATTCACATTTGAACAAATCCCTTGACTGGGGGTTTTATCCCCTCTTTGGAAGAGCTAATAGCAATTAAAAAAAAGTTCACCGAAACAACTTTAAAAAATGGGGGGTTTGGATTTTCAGTCTGTAATTACAGCATCAGTTCCCTTTTATGCTTCTAAATTACAGAGAAGCAAGCAGCCCTGTTTTCTGATGTTTTATTATTTTAAATTACCCAGTGGCTTTGTGAGGAAAGAGTAACCCAGTATTTTTGGTGGTGTTACACAGGCGACGCCTTACCTATTAGCTCTTGTGATTCTTTGTCACTCCCTGAGGTTCGCTTCAGGGGGAATGGAAATTAATTTGCTTCAAGAGAAATGGTAAAAAGAATGTCCCCTTTTCATGGTTTAGTCAGCTTGAAATAAACTTAAAAATGTGCACATCATTTTTAACATAGGCTTTGCGTTAACCAGGATTAAGCAGGCTCTATTCTTGCTTCAAAACATAATTTTCCTGGTAGTCTTGCAGCATCATTGGCGTGGAATGAAATGGAGCCCTTGGCCCAGCCAGCCACAAATGTCACCCCCACCTACCCATACCAGCTCATCCCATCTTGGCACCCACACGCCCCTGTACAGGGGCTTCGGTCCAGGTGCGTCACTCGTGCAGACACTGCTGACTCTGCTGGATCCAGCCATAGCCTGAAGTAACACCTTGGGATGTTTTTAGAGGTTATAGGGATCACTGATCCGTCTTTCAACACCGGTCGGCTAAGTTTCAACTTTCCCTGAAGCTCTTGCCTTCTGCTATTATTTTCCCTCCATCTCTCCAGTTAGAGAGTGTCTGTCTTTCAGGTTTTTCCCTTTACACTAAGGACATGGATTTCAGCTGATTACCCATGACAGACTGTCTCACAGTTTACATCAGCACTTATCCCTCCAAGTCATTGCACCACCACAGAAGGGCTGGGTGACAGAAGTTGGGTTGACAATGAGTCCAAATGCCTCTTGAACACTGACAGACTTGGGGCATGGACCACCTCTCTAGGAAGCCTGTTGCAGTGTTTTACCATGCTCTTGGTAAAGAAATGTTTCCTAATGTCCAGTCTAAACCTCCCCTGGTGCAGCTTTGAACCATTCCTATGCATCCTACCACTGGATACCAGGGAGAAGAGCTCTGCACCTCCCTCTCCACGTCCCCTGCTCAGGAAGCTGTAGAGAGCAATGAGGTCGCCCCTCAGCCTCCTTTTCTCCAAACTAGACAAGCTCAAAGTCCTCAGCCGCTCCTCACAGGACATGCCTTCCAGCCCCTTCACCAGGTTTGTGGCCCTCCTCTGGATGCATTCAAGGACTGTCACACCCTTCTTAAATGGTGGGGCCCAGAACTGCACACAGCACTCAAGGTGAGGCTGCACCAACACTGAATACAGCGGGACAATCCCCTCTGTTGCCCGGCTGGTTACGCTGTGTTTGATGCACCCCAGGGTGGAGTTTGCCCTCTGGGCTGCCAGGGTTCACTGCTGGCTCATACTGAGCCTTCTGTCGACCAGCACCCCTGGATCTCTTCGTGCAGGGCTGCTCTCCAACCACTCCTCTCCCAATTTATACCTGTGCCTGGGGTTACTCTGTCCTAGGTACAGAAACCGGCATTTCAACTTGCTAAATTTCATCCCAATAATCATCGCTCAATGCTCCTGTCTCTCTAGATCCCTCTGCAAGGTCTCTTGTCCCTTGAAAGAGTCAACAGCACCTCCCAGTTTGGTATCACCAGCAAACTCGCTAATGGTGCATTCAACTGGGCTAATGGTGGCTAGAACTGGGCATTAAACACAAACCTGCTCAAACATGTGCTCTTGCTGTCTGCCCATCTTACTGAACCACTATTCTTCACCATGCATTTCCTAATGTTTAAAGCTGGTTCTCTACAGGCCTTTGTAACCAACAGGTCGAATATGATGTTGCTCAAATGTAATCATGGGCCCGTAGCCATGAAATTATGCCTATTCGCAAAACTTTTGCCAGTACGGGAAATGAGCAGCACAGACTTGTCAAGTAGAGTTGCCTCAATTTACTGCTTGGTTCAAAGAAAACATGAAACATTTCAGATATTCTAATTTCTAAAGAATTTCTACAGTAACTCATGGATTAATATTTATTTATGGATCTGTAACTGTTTTGATTAATTTCTGCTTTTTTTTACCAAAGCTGTTCTGTTGTACCTGGAAGATGATCGAGCCAGACCACTGATTTTAATAAGGTCTAGGATTGTCTTTGGACCCCAGACTTGCCAAATGGCAAAAATGAACACTTTCTACCACTTTCAGATTTTAATTTTATTCGGCTATAACACACATTTGAATTTACAAAAACTACTAACTCGCTGATTTACGGTCAGGCCTCCTTATTCGGTTAATTTTCTTTTGATTATTAATTTACTTTTCTTTACTTTATTGTACTCAGTTTACAACAATAAGTGTAGAAATAGGGACACATACTCTGTGTCCTGCTTCCTCCCAAAACTAACTTAATACTGTTTAGTTTCAGCCTCATAGAAACAATGCTGAATGAAAACTAATCGAATTGTTGTTACAGACAGGTCAGGAAAATCTCACAGGCTGTGGAATTCCATTTTTTCTGGGATTATTTGAATTGTATTATGAATGATATTGCACTGTGTTGAATCATATATTATTTGTAATGTGCTTTTGATTGCCTTTGTATGACTAGATATGTGGTTGGGCTAGTATCATATATTTTGTTGTTGTGGAGTACAGCAATAAAATGTGAAAGAAGCAATCATTCTCTATGGTATCTTTAATGAAATTTGATTTTTCCTTTGAGATCCTCAAGGAAAAAAATCACTATTTTCTGTCCATCTGGCTTGCTACAGCAAAAAACAAATCCAAAACACCTTTAGGTCATTATGGTCTATTGTTGCAACACTGGGATTAAATTTTGGCCCAAATAGCAATTGTTCAGTCCCTTGTAGAAAACAAGAAATGAGAGAGAGGTTTCACAGCTGTAGGTAGGGAAAACTTTTGAATTTTGACCTACAGAGTTTGTAGAGGTGAGCTTCCCCCCACAGTGACCAGTGCCTCCATAAACACTGCTCTGCAGAAAGGGCTGATTTTGGCTGCCCAGCCCAAATTTCCGTTTGCACTGTGCCTGCGTTCACCTTGATCACACGTTCACGTGCCCAGGCACATCCCTAAGATGGGCATGGTGGGATGCAGACCTGCTTCACGCTGGGGAGAGCAGACAAAAGCAAGGGCAAACAGTAGCCCTGTCCTGTGGTGGCTCCACCAAAACCAGTGCTCACTGAGTGCCTCGGGGCTAATTTGGCTGAATGGAGAAATGAACGATGAAAAGGCTATTTGCTTGGGTGGTGCTTGACTACTCATCCTCATATTGATCCCAGGGGAGGCTGCATGGGTGGGCAGGGTCTCCAGTGGTGATGCAGGGGTGCGGTCCTCTCTCGGGTGCAGGGTGAGGGCCAGTGGTAGAAAGGAGGCAGCTGGGAGATAAGAAATGTTGTGGAAATGTTGCTTTGAGGGAAATTTGGGTTAGTTTATCTGATTTACCTCTATTACCACAAACTCAAATGAGTTTATTCAGATTGTTGGGCCTGGAGATTTGACTGACAGCCAGTGTGTGGGGAGGGAAAAATGAAAGAGATGATAGGAGGGGTGAGGTGTGTGGTGTTCATCTGGGCTTGGGGACTGACTCTTCAAGTAAGTACCTGGGCTACAGGCCAGGGAGGAAGAAACAACAGTGTGGGACAGCGTGAACGGGGATGCGAAGGACAGCCAAGGCACCAGCAACACAGACCACCCTCAGGCTGTATGGGGAAATTCATAGGGCTTGGACACCAGTATGCAGTTGTTCCCACTGCTCATGGTGTCCCCAGCATGGGGTTAGACAGGGTCAGCTGGCATCAGCCCAGCTAGGGCTGGGGTACGGCTTGGAGACCACTGCTGCCAGAGACCATGCCTGTATGGGGCCGGGACACACGCCAACACCTGCCTGAGTGGAGCCTGGTGGCTGTGGCTGGGCCTCTGTGGAGGGCTGAGCATGGCCCAAAAGGGCAGGGTGTGGACTTTTATGTCAGAGAGTGTGTTCCTCATTGTTCTGGATGTTTTCATTGTTTCTGTTTTTCTTCTGGTCTTTTGCTGCTGAATTGGTGTCAAAGGGATATGGGAGTGAAAGGGACATGTGGCAGGCACAGGCAGAAAAAAATGCCTCCGAAGAACAGCCAGGCTTTTTGGGTCTGATGTGGAGCCATGTCTGCTTCTACTGCCTCCTGGAAATGTACGTTATCTGGGAAAAAATAAGCATCTTTAGTGACCTTTCTGAACTCACAGAAAAAGGAACTCTGCTGTTCTCTCATGGTGCCCTGCACAATGAATCCTCCTCCGTTTAACAGGTGACCTCTCCTATCCACGCAAATATTTTAACTGTTAAGCTTTGTTAGACTTGAATAGTTGCAGTTTTGATTCAAGGATTCGACACAATGGTTCTTCATCCCTGTGCATGGTGTCTCTACAAGGTGGTGACACCTGCATGAGTGTTAGTGGGAATGTGGGTTCTTGGTGATTTTCCCAGCTGAGTTAGGAACTGGATGATTCAAGTACAACATCGTGGTGGGAAACAGGGCAGAAATTATGAACTTCCTTTACTTCACACCTCTGTAGATTTAATCTGGTTATGTCAGGTCCAAGCATTGCAGTTAAGGCAGCAACTGAGGCGTCACCTTCAATCTAGCTTCTTAAACTGAATTACCACCTGGATTATGAGATTCTTCAGGACTAACCCAGGTAGCCCCAGGCACAGTTGGGCGGCAGTTGCTTGACAAGGGAGGGTGCAAAGGACGAGTCATAGATTAGACACCATTTCCATAGAAGATAAAAACTTTTGGATCTGATGAGAAACTGAATGGGATGTGGAAAGGCAAGAAACAGTATGTGTGAGAGGGCATTTGTCTAATGGAGATTCACACAACCCAGTGGAGGAAAAAAAAAGCCAACTGCCAAAGATGCTGGAGGATGGGAATGTACAAAACATTGGTAGAAAATTTGTTTATCACCAATCTATTAACCCAAATTAATTCTGGGTTCCTTTTTCTCCTCAATAGCATTTCTTTTCTTTATGGGCAGGCTTAGAGCTTGTGAGAAGGGAAGTATAGCCTGTTATAGTGTCTGCGGAAAATATCGAATTTTCCCAGGTGCCTGGGTGGAGTCTTAGGGTGTTTGTTAATTTTAACAGGAACCCCTTGGTATTTGCACCTGTCCATGGTTATTGCCAATGGACTGAACACATAAAGGTCATGAAAGACATTCAGTTCCTTCAGGCTCTCTGGTAGAGAGAGGAAATACGGAGCTGGGAGCCATGCTATGCTGTCACCTGGAACATGGAAAACCATGAAAATAACTTCCCTTTCTGGGTTATTTTACTCCATCAGTTGCATTCAGAGTTACTGTACAACACACATATCTTTGGATATTCCTCAGTTAATGGGCAAGTTGAATAACTCAGTGCTTCAATGTCGGTCTCATGTTAGGTTCAGTAAGGTTAGAAGCTTGCCACATCCTCTTCCACCGTTGTTAAGTCCAGGCATATTGCAATGCAAGAAAAGGAAATCATATGAGTAGGAGACTGTGCTATTACAGGGGTTTTCATTTACAAAGGAGAGTTTTTGGAAAAAAGGATGAGACAGGTCACATAGGTTATTAACACAGCACCTCCTCCTCCTTTAGAGTCTCATCCCAATGATTTCAGTAGCACTACTGGTGACTTACAGTGAAAGCATAACTAAGCCCATTTGTATTTCAGGACATACAATGAAAGAGGGTATTTAGTCATGTTTTGGGGATGCAGCTTCAAGGAATATCATTCAATCTTCTTGCAATATGATATTCAGTCATAGGTGAGTATGACGTGCCACTAAGAAAACCAGAGTTACTCTCCATTATAGTTCTGAAATACAGTTTAAATTGATGTTCAGACCAGTGTCTCATCGCTGATGGAAGCCACAGAGTGGGAGAAATTGTCATCTGGTGCCAGGAGCATCTCTTGATTCCAGTGTGGTCCAAGTGTTCCAAGAAAGATGCGCCTTCTGTATCTTTTCAAAGAGGAGATTTGGGCATGATGTGAGATTGAGCAAGAGAGAATCAGATGGAAGAAATAAATACTTTCTCCCTGGCAGAAGGCAGATTTGTTTTGCAGGATGGCTCAAACTGTGACTTTGGAATCAGACCTTCATGCAGTAATTGGTAATTGGCATAGTCTGTATAGACTGTCCACCAGTTTTGACTATCAAGACGACAAAGAAGAGATATGCAGATAGCTTGATTTTTCCAGGTCCACAGAAGTAACAGAGCTGTCAGCAGCTCAGAAAATGGTTTTATTGATTTCCTTCTTGCTGTAGCAATTCTGTTCTTTCAAAGAGTGAGACAAAGTGGATGAGATAAACAGAAGTGGCAAAGGGAGAATGAGACAAATGAGTGAAAGCAGGAGATTGCAAAAGACTCCAAGTCATTGTTTTGAATCTTCTCAGGAGACAAAGCTTGATGTCTACATTCAGCTTAATGGTTGGTTGCAGGACCCACTTGCTTTTCTGAGCGTTCAGGTATGGATATTTTTAGGAGATTGTGCAATGGACAATAAGGTGAAGTCAACAGATTGTGTAGCCCTTCATGGTAAAGGAAAATTTTTTGATGGTGAGTAGATGGATTATCAATTGCATGTGAAGAAAATTCAATAGATTTCTGTTTTACTGTTGTAATAAATGGCTCTGCAACAAGCTATTTGCATTTCTGTGCAGGCATGTGGTGCTTTGACAACAGTAATCAGTACTTTACTGGGAGCTGAGTACAATAGTAAAAGCGTGAAGGGTAGCATCGTGGCCTCTGGATGGTTTGGTTGTTGGAAGAGCTGACTGAATTATCTTCTGGAAGGAGCTGAGAAACATGCAGACACAACTCAGACTGAGACGTGCACAATAAATTAAGCCATGCAACATTCCTTGAGGGCATCTCAATAGAAACTAAATGAACATCATTACCAATTGGCAACTATAGCATTAAGTTCAATTAAATTTAAATCAGTTCTTTGTGAAACACACTGTTTAAGGACTTCCTAACTAAAAAGACGATGTTAGTAACATCAAGACTGACATAAAAGCTTTGTCATCACAAATACATCTAGCTCTTGGCTCTCTTGGTTTCTGAAGTCTTGTCTTCTCAGACAGGAGTAATTCCAACTGTAGCCTGTTTTGTTGCTCACTTGAGTTCTACTCTTGCATAGAAAAGACATAAAATCCCAAAGTGGTAGTGTATGGTGGGTACCATCAAGGAATACTGGGGAAGATTATACTAGTAGTGTAGAGATGTGTTAATACCATCACTTTGCACAGCTGAGACATTATTTTTCATGCTAGTCATGCCCACAGATGTTCAGTTAATCCTGAATTATAGAGGGTGTTGAAGGTTTTTTAATGTTCTTTATTGAAATGGACTACCATAATTCAACACCTTGGAGACTAGGGAATGCACCTGAGATGTGGCAGACTTCAGTGAAGTCTGTATTTTGTATTCAGACCATGGACTTAAAGCTTGTTCTTCTCCATTGGAACTGCCTTCACACCACATGATTGTCTGTATTCAGTTAGGGCTCTCTCAGTCTCTTCTTTTGGAGCTATTTTGCTTTATACTACCAGTGGTATCTTTCTTGGAGCCAAGAACTTGACTTTGGATGTTTCACACCCCAGGTATGTACCTTGACAAACAGGCTGAGTGGAGACTGAGCAGGCTGTTTGCACTGGAAATTCCAGGTAGATGCTGCAAAATTCTTCCTGAGGAAACTGGCTTGCGTCCTCCCACTGAAATGGGCTCGTTTTGAAAATACACACGTTCTAACAAAATGGAAAATTCCATGCCAGTCCTCTACTTGCAGAGATGCTGTTTAAATTCAGTTTCCTCGAGTAGATAGTGCAGTAGTGCCCAGCATCTCAAGAAAATGAGAAGAAAAAAAACCCCAACCAACCCCAAAAAACAAAATGAAAGTGAAATGCAGACACAGCATTCATAACATGCAGAGCCAAGAGCATTGTGGTCAACAAGCAAGACAAGGTGACAAGTCAGGCTTCGGTCTGAACTTCGTGCTCACTTCTGATGAACAAAATCACACACAGTGTTGGTCTGTTCCCACCTTTGTCAGCGGTCCCTTTGCCACTGTTTGGTAACCAAATCCTTACATCTTTCTGCACCAGGCAGGCAGCAGATCTTTCTCCCCTCCCTTTTTGTTTTCCCAGTTTTCCAAATTCTGATCCAATTTTCTTTGCTCTGCTTCGCTGTCCCTCTCACCAGAGGCTAGCTGCTGCTCAAGTTGAGGGACATGCATGCACTGACACCTGGAAATAAATTTTATGTCAAAAGAACATACCAAGAAAAAGAGTTTCAATGGGCAGTTGTAGCCTTTCTCCTCCATACTCCAGCTCTCTCCAGTCCATTTTCCTCTTCTCTTGCCTGACTTCACTCCTCTAGTCTGCAAATGATCTTCATGGGCTATGCAAAGAACTGCAGCATAAGAGCAAATAATCAGAGGACTGTTTAATTTGGAAACAAATAAGAACGGTCAGTCAGGTAAAGGACACCTTATTTGCTTTCTTGCAAGAACAAGGAGATATTCAATCATATTTAAAGCAGTGTAGTGTGAATCTTACCAAAGGGAAATGATATTATATTATGCAGAAGCACTAAAGCACAACCACAGGATTAAGTAAAGCCAAGGTCAATAGGAATAATGAGGGGAATTCAACATTAGTATAAGTAGTAAGACCATAAAATTACGTCTGATGGGAATTTGTGTTTTGTTAAAGAAACATTAAAACAGCATGTTTTTAAAAACCATCCAGGGGGGTTATTAAATACAATTCATAAAGAGAACTGGTGAAAAAAGGAGGAAAGGTTAATATACAGAAGGGATAGGGCAAGTGATAAAATTCTTTTCCAATATCTAAACCTGTAGGCAGGACAGTACAGAGCTGCAGACTCCTCACATCCACCTGGTCTGCGTGTGCCAACCAAAGAGCTGGCACGAGCCACATGGTCATTCGGTGCTGTCCCATGGCCGTTGCGGAGGGCTTCAGTCCAGTCAAGGTCACACTTGGCACAGCTGGTTAAGTGGGAGAAATCCCTACCACTGGATTGGAGAGATTGAGATTTGAGGTCACTTTGCCAGACAACAGGATTTGTCACATCTTAATAAATAGAAATTTCCACAAAAGCTCCACTGTGTTGCTTTCTGTAACATCTTATAGAGCTGTTTCACTTGAATTCTTAAACCATCTTAATTCTTATATTTCATTTGTTCTCTGTGTAAACAGATTGGTAAGACTTAGCTGCCTAATGAGGTAGAATCCCTTCATCTTAAATGTCTGGAAGCTTCTATGGTCTGGAAGAAAGGCTTTTGTGAGGAGTTATTTAATTCTTAATTCATCTTTATCACTACTTTATCTTAATGAAATAAAGAAAACATTACAGTAGTTTAAAGATATTTATTTCAGTTTGTTTTATATAAGTAAATGAGAGATTTTCTTGTAAATTATGCTCACCAAAACTGAAAATTTGAGGATTATTTAATAGCAAAATCAAGACAATTCTGAATATACCTAAGTATGTATTTCTGAATGTTGAGCTGAATGCATTAGATCTACATTAGATATGCAGCATTTGAACTGAAGAATTACAGACTGCAAAGTTTAGCAATCAGTCCAACGGAGCTGAAATTTCACATTAGTAAAAAAGTGAAAAGCTTAAAATAAAGCCAGGCTGTATTTATCCGTCTGCTTTAAAGCAACTTTCGCGCATGCACTAACGAAGTAGACGGTGCCGTCAGAATAACAATCATTGTGAGTTCTGGGTGTGTAACAGGAAGGAAATAATTTTTTTTTGTTGTTCAATGGAGAAAATAGAAAGATTTGCCCACCCTGATGCTAAAAATACAGAATAATTATCAGATGAGGCAAGTGCACTTCTGACCTAAGCATACATGTACACCGTCTATTTTCAAGACCGCTTTGTTATAATAAACAGATGAATTTTTCCTCAAGTACAGACTTTAAAAGCAAATGCAAGTGGCTTTCCTCAGGAAGGGGAAACCACTCCCAGAGAGGCAGAGGAAAAGGACATCCAGATGCCTTCAACGCCTTGTGGTACTATTGCTTCCACAGCAGGACAAGGGCTCTGAAACATGTGCCACAATCTCTCTGGAGATACCAGCCTCGGTGATGTAGCCCTATACGATTTACATCCTCTGCTCCTTCTGGTCAAGGTCCAACAAGTTTCATAGCATGAACATACCTTGTGCCATTCACAGAATCACAGAAACACCGAATGGTTGAGGATGGAAGGGACCTCAGGAGGCCATATGGTCCAACCCCCCTGCTCAAAGAGGGCCACCTAGAGTCGGTTGCCCAGAACTGTGTCCAGACATGTGTCAAATATCTCCAATGATGGGGACTTCACAACCTCCCTGGGTAGCCTATTCCAGGGCTCAGTCACTCTCACAGTAAAAAAAGCATTTCGTGATGTTCAGAGGGAACCTCCTGTGTTTCAGTTTGTGCCCATTGCCCATTGGGACAGTCTGTCTGATATTTTGCTAATGTGAAGGCTTTGAGTAATCATCTCAGCTATTAATGGAAGATGATTCCTGACTTTTGACACACTGTAGGGCAATTAAACAGCTTTTCTGGTTTCCTGAGTGGATGCTAAACCTTCAGGAAACCAGGAGTCGTACCATAAATGAGTAGGTATAAAGTCAATGCATATTCAGCTTGTGTATTTTTGGTGAAAGAAGGTGAAGTTTGCGGATTTCTTCCTTCTGCTTGGGTTCTGGTTCAGTTTGTCAGTATGTGTCACTTCTGCTTTCTTCCAGGTTTTCCTTCTCAGAGTGCAGTTGTGGTCTTCATATGCATGCAGGTTAACAACAGCCTTCTTAAGAACAGCTCTTTTATGACCAACATAAAACCAGACATAGAAATACAGGATATCTAACATGCATGAGATGTGCCTTCTGAGAGCTAGGACACAGCATACATCACCAAATTGTCCTTTAGTTATACTGTTTTCCATTTTGTCCTACTTACTCCTTCACCATTGCCTATTCCTCTTTCTGAATGCCTCTTTTTGTGGTCCTACTCTGCCCTACTTCCCTCAGACCTCTTTTGCTTCTCAGTCGTTTTATAACAGGAGATTATTTAGCCCCAGAGCTGCTGCTTAACATGGGCCATTGGATGAACTGCCTGCAGAAGACACATCTTACACTGCTTCTCCCTGTCTGTGACTCCAGTGTGGCTTCAGACTAGAAGTATGGATTTTGTTCTTTCCCCACACTGAGAAGCAGACGGGTGGGAGAGAAAAGGGGGAGGGTTTGGTGTACTCGGCCATAGGCACGTAAGGTTGAAAGCCTGGACCCTAATCACAGTTGTGCCAGAATCAGAAGGTGGCTCAGATCCAGGATACAGGTCTGGGCTCAACTCTCTTTAGCGTGTCAGCTCTTCTGAAGCCTTTCCTCATTACATCATTCCTCACCATCTATTCCAGTGCCACAAGAAGAAGGATAAGTTACACTCCCCAAGTGTAAAGGCCCTTTTTGATTCAGGGCCATATGAATGCACATAGGCTGCTAAAACAGAAACATCAGCAATTATTAAGAAATGAAGGGCCTTTCTTCCAGAAAGGGCTAAATAACTGATTTCCTCCTTGCATGGTCTTTCCAGAATTTCCACAGAAGTCACAATTATTCATTTGTGACATAAAAAAGAGCTACACTTCTGAGTAACAGACAATCTTATACAAGGTCAAATAAAAGCCGCTTTCACTGTTTGTTGAACACGAATCAAGTAAATTTTGTCTGAAAAAAGTAACGGATAACCCAAGTGAAATAAAGCCAAATAACCATGTCTGTCTTTGAGCTGTTTTGAAGGTAATCACTTCAACACCCAGTTGTTGCTCTCACTTGGTAAGAGAAAAGCTCCTTTTAATGCTTTCTGCCAACTCTTTTAAAAGTTTGGCTTCTCTTCTGAAGAGACGCAGGAGTGCAAGCAAAATCCTTCTTACTTTGCAACTTTGGGCCCTATTTGTTTTGGATATGATGATTAGTGGGTTTGATTTACTAATCTGACTTTATTAAGGGGCTGTACACAGCCATCCCACAAAGAACAGCCTGCAAGGCAGAAAAAGACAGGGACATGCCAGAGCAGAAAGTGGGACAGGGGACCTGTACAAGTTCACTGTACCATAATGTAAGAAATTGGGGCCTTTTTTAAAAAAAGGTGTCTAAGCTAAGGGGAAAACAAGATTCGTTTTGTTCCCCATCACCCTCTCAGGCAGAAGATGGAGGTAAGCGACAGAAGAGAGCTGCTACAGTCAGGAACATTTTATTTTCTGTCCCCAGGTCCTCTAAGCAATCAGATCTAACCAGTCGTTGTATAACCGTAAACACATGATTTAATTATTTCTGAACATGTAAATACATTTTTCCCTCTGATTTTACAGGCATATACAGCTTTTTTGTGAACTGGAATGATTCCACTTATTGCAGTCAAGTGGGGTTGACACCTATGTTAGCTCAGTTCAGTTCTTTTATGCTTAGAAAATAAAAACAAGATTATGAAAATAATTGATTTCTTTTTCCTTTTTTGTTTTAATTTTAAGTACTCTAAGTTGAACATATTAATGTTGGAGTTGTTTTCCTTTTGTTTGGTTTGGGAGGTGGGGAGACAGAATTGCCTGCTTGACTTCAAATAAATGAGTCTCTTCAGAAGGAAAAGCTTAGTTTAACCCATTGCTTTGAATTCAAGAGTGCTTTCAAATTTTCCCATGTGAATGATCTAAATCCTTTGACTTTCGCAGCTGGGGTTCCCTCAGCCCTTCCTGACAGAGTAAGGGGAAGTTTCGCATCAGGTGAAGTGCTTAAACCACTTTGGACTCTGCCTGCCCGTGGCTGCAGCAGGCTCTGTAAGGGAGGTGGCTTTGTGGCCATGGGAGAGGAACAGAGCATCCTGCCAGACAAATGCAGTTAGTCATTAACCAAGCCAAAGCTCGCTCTCTTGCCATATTCAAACAAACCTCTGTGCCAAATCTTTCTGAGCACAAAGGCATTGGACTGAGCAACAAAATGTGAAGTGTTAACGGTAGTTGACAGAGACAGTATGAAATACTTTGCTTCTCCACTTGTAGCATATTGATATTTTAATCAAGCATTTAAAAGGAAACCAAACTGTTGACTCAGGGTAACACTGGTGAAGTGACCCATGGACTTAATCTGAGATTTTTTTTTCCCTCTGCTCTTGCCATCAGCAAGCAGGCACTAACCATTTCTCTTCCTGTAGTTTCCAGTAGCAAGCCTTGGTGATGGGAGTTCCCAGATTGCTGCTCCTAGTGTAGCCCCTATTTTCTCCTCTAGCTGGAAATGCACCTCCAATAACTAGATAGATTATTGGCTACTCTTTCATACTGTCCATGGTCCCTTTCCACTGGTGGAGCTGTAGCATCGTGGAGACAGGTTGATCTGGGGTAGGCTGCAGAGCGGCCAAGCAAGACCAGAATCAGGCTTCCACTGAAAGATTCAATTTCTCTTCACAGAGAAATTGACAAGAAAAGAGGAACCGAAACTGTTGGCGGAAAATCTGTGGAGACCAGACTGAAACCAGACACATTAGCATAACCCAGAAAGTCTTTGGGCAATCAGGTGCCTGTCTCTATGGGCTCAAAATTCCCCCCCGGCACAACCAGCAAATGCTTGCCTGGGAGGGAGAAGTGAAAAGCCAGTGGTTCTGAAATCTGAGCTTCCACCAGAATTTCTCTGGCTGGTGCTCAGCGTTGCATTCGGGGGATTAACACGGCCACGAGACAGGATGTTGGGTGGCCAGGGTGATGCCCAGCGGCTGCAGTTATTGCTTGGGTAATCCTGCATCCTATAGCTGAACCAAAACTAAGTTGTATCCATTTCTCCTCAGCCCATCTTTCCAGAAGCAAGAAGATATTCTTACTCTGAATCAACACCAAAACACCATTTTCCCTTGTGATTCTTTTTCTGAAGCCTGTAGCTGTCATACTGAAAGTACTTCCTTTCGCAGCAAGGACTATCTATGCTGGCAATGACTATCTATGTTGGCAGTGGTGCAGATTGGCTCTATTTTACTTGCCTGTGGCAATTTAATTTTTCAGTAGTCCTTTTCTTTAAAGCATTTACAAATCCAACAGAAACAAGTAAACCTTGGACACGTGAAGAATAGCAGGCATAAGCCTTAAATCATAATTAAAAAGAAATGTAAAAAGCAAGACGCATCTTTTCATGCCTGATATGGTGCTGAAGATTGCCTTATACTTTTGGACCTAAGCTGTCTGACTGAAGTCACGAGTGACACCACACCATAGATCAGTTGTCCTCCCACAAAGGGCAGTTCTAAAATGCCCATTTTAAATAAGTGTTTTCTCATCCATTTCGGGTTTTAGTCAGAGCAAGGAGTATTACCTGGTTTTCCAAGTCTGGTGGAGAGAAAGGAGAGGAAGACTTCCTTCATGGTTTGGGATAAGAACAGAGCTAGATGTCCCACAATTTAAAATTTAATATTGAATTTGTATTCCTTAGGCACAACATAGAGAACCTGAATAAAACAAATACATGCAGATCAGCTAAACCCATGTATAGCAAATGTGTCTAAACTCATCCTTCTTAGAGTATGTCTTCAACCATAAGGAAACATAAAATTATCTTTTCCTCCCTCTTGCTTTCTCATTTCTATAGCTTTCTTCTTCCTGCCTGAATAATGCAACCCTCCTAATTCTTTGTATCAGAGATCAGTATTGAGCCCTCAGTATCAGTGAGTCAGCATCCTTTCCCACAAGATTCAGTACTTGGGATTTTTCAGGGAAACACTGCCAGGTTGTTATGCCTCAATGGGAATTTTTTTGGAAAACACCTTACATTTGGAACATTAAAAAAAACACTGCTGAGCATTATGTAGATGACGGCCAAGCACCAATTATGTCCCCAAAGGATACCTTACCAAGAAGGTAGTAAACTGCTCAGGCGGCGGGGAAATTACTCCAAGCCTCCCTCCAGTGTTGGCAAGAGGTTCCCTACAGGCATCTCTGGATTGAACATTAACTTACTCTGAAGCAAGAGTGAATAATATCTTCAGGGCTGAATTTGAAATCCAGTGTTCTCCTACAAAAGAGGAACACAGGTGACTATTAAAGAATTGTAGAAATTTTTATTCTTATTATTGTAATTATTTTAATTTACTGTTTAATTAGCCAACTCTGGAAGTATACATTTATTTCTACAGTTAAACTTTCCATGGGAATGGTATCTCTGGGGAGTGAAAGCAAACCCAGGAAACTGCTGATTAAGTACTTCCCGTACTGAATGGGCTTGTAGGCATTTTAGCCTTAAGCAAGGCTAACCAGGCAACAGGACTAATATGTTTTCCATGTGTGTCAGATTTATTGTTGCTCCAGCAAAACTGGAGCATGTGTCTTATAATACTTGCACCGTGGGAGCAATGATGATTCTTCACAGGACTGTATTTTCCTAGCTTAAGGGTTTTCCTAGTCATTACCCTTCATATAACCCAGGCTTTTTTGTTGTCAGAGTCCTTTTATTCTGTATTCTGTGGGTGTTTGAGTTTGTCCTATACGCTCCAGGATAACATTGCGGGATGCTGCAGTAACCACCCTCTTACAGTGGTGTCAGAGGGAGCAGGGAGATTTGTGTGGGAATAGGTGCAATTTCCGCACTTCCAAAGCAGCTTGTAAATACAGCGTAGCACAGAGCAATAGTGTGGTGCGTTGCCGTCCTGGTCACCGCTGATGGAGCCTTTGCACTGACAAAATATTTTTCGTAGGGTCAGTCATTTAAGGTGAGGTGGCTCTGGGGCTAATGCTGCTCCTTGCAATCACAGTTTGTGCCTTTCAGGTTTTCTGCATGGTGACAGAAAGATGACAGCATGGCTGGATGGGAGAGGAGTAAAGTGTAGTGTAACACCAGAGCCATTTACTCTGCCGGAGCAGAGGAAGGAATTGCATCAATAAACTGTGAACAGCATGAAAGCACGAACAGCAGTAGTAGGGCTATTGTGTGATCAGAATGGTTTTGAGGGAACAAGGACGATGGGACATGAACAGTCAGACCTGTGTGTGTCACTCAACATTGTTCTTTTTGAAATGCCTCTCTTTGTGCACATAGAAACACTCTACAATTAGTTTAACTGAAGAGAACCTTAAATTAACAGTACTTGACTCGGAGTTCGAATTCACAGTGCTGTACAGAGGGGTTTTGATACTTCCTCGGGCAGAACTACAATTAAACCTCGGGCCTCATTACAGACTCTCCCAGTACTGCATGCTTAGCCCGTCAGACAACTCCCTGCGGATTGCACTGATAGGGGTTTGATGTGCTATATGATTGTGGGGAAAGATTTGCTTCTTCTAAGAACTTTCTGGAGTTATTCTGCAGCTATTATCCTTAAAATAAAATATTTTTTTCCTTCATCTTTGAAAGAAAAAGGGCAAACCTGTAGGCCTTAAAATCCTTCCAGATTTGTGCAATTGGGTAAAACATTGCATTTGCCCCCCCGCTGCAAATCCATAAGTTAAGATATAAGAACTCCTCTGTGTACTAGGCAAAGCTTCACAGGCTCCCTTGAAAAGGATATGTTGTATGTCAGGGAATTATTAATAAAAATTGAATACATGGGGTAGTTTCAGTTTTACTGTCATATTAAGGTTACAAAATTAGCTACAGAATCAGCTGTTTACTCTGGCTGATAAATTAATCTACCCCTCCTTGAGTGAAAGATATCTTTCCTGCGTCTGAAGAAGCGCTGGCTGCCCGGGCTCTCCAGGATAAGATTTCTGCTTCACATGTTGTTCTTTTTCCATAGACTTCTGCAGAGTCAGTCCAGATTTGTGCAGACACAAACCATGGGGGAAGCAGGCCCACGGCCTCTGGCAGCAGCCAGGGGGTGAGCAACACTTGCAAAGCGTTTTGGGTGAGCACATGTCACCCCATGCACCCACCATCCCTGCATGGGCTCGCTCTGCCCCCACCAGCCCCATGGCTCAAGTCCATCCTTGGGCTGCAGGGACAGCAAGCCGTGTCCTCACCACGGGGTCAGTGGTCACAGCCCTCCAGCCCTCTTTTTGGAGGCTGAGTGGTGGGTTACGTGGGGAGGGACATCTCATAGCCTGCAGATGCGGCTGCTTTCCTCAGAGGGTGGGGAAGAGGAGAGAGAACATTGTAGGTTCTGGCCATCACTTTCTGTCTGAGCAGGCACTTTTTTCTATGCCTGTTTAATGCAAATGCCATCTCTGCCTGCCCATTTTTCTACGATTGTTTAATACACACTCGGCTGCTGGCGTGGCCCCATTCCAGGATGGAAGCTGGAGGCTGGTGTGCCCTGCCCTGTCTCCAGGCTGAGTCAGGGCCCCTTCCCAGCAGCCGGTGGGTAGGAGCCCCTGAGGCTGGGGAGGAGGAGGTCCGCCCCCCCTGCCGCCTCCCTGCCTGTGCCTGCTGTTGGGCAAGGAGAGGTGGGCACCTGCAGCTCCAGGTGTGGCAGGAAAAAGTGAAGCAATTATCTGCACTCAAAGGGATCACTTGGGCAGATCGCACCATGCAGAAGATCCAGGCTATGAGACCACATTTCACAGAGACATCTAAGCCAGTGATGGAGGGAGGAGGGAGGGACCCAGTTTCAGCACACAGATCTTTGCAGCAATTTCTTTGGTGGGGCTGAGCATCCTTGTGCTGAGTTTGAAGTGTTCAAGTCCTTGCGGGGTACAGAGCGAGCCTGGGAGCATCACTGGGTCACCACTTCTGCAGCTGGGCGTTGAACTGCTTTGATGCTACCATCACTTGCCTGTGAGCATCGTCTGTCAACACAAAATCACCCGAATACTGCTATAGGGTCTTCATCACTAGCTGCCAAAGAAATATCTTCTTTTCGGAGTGCTTAGGTTTTGCGATTGTTTCAAGAGAGAAAGTCTGATTTTGAGGCACAAAGTGGAATTTTCCTGCATCGTTCCTCTGGCTCCTTGAGGTTTCAGCATGTCAGTCTTCTTAAGACTTTCAAAAACACGCCCCAACAGCAGTAACTACCCATTCCTTGTATCCCTGTGCTGGCTCCCAACCCACGCGGCATAAAACCAAGCTGCTCTTCTCTACCTCCCGGAGACGGGAATAGCCCGGTTTCCCGCCGGCTTCACCGGCCGGCCAGCCACTCTCAGCTTATTTTGTTGCAATCCAAAAAACACACCCTTCTTCAAGCATTGACACATCTCCCAAGTGTAGACACCCTTCCCGAAAACGTGGGTCTGTGTTAGTCTTCTCTAACTCCCGCCAGGAGAGAGAGAGGCTCCTGCAAGCCTGCTGTTATTTAGGCACTTTGGTCTTCAACATCTCTGTCTCTCCCCTTCAAAGAACGAAAATATCTGATCCATCTCTTACTGACACTGAGTTTCCATTGCATTATGTGGGACTAATAATCCTTTAGGAAGTATCACTTCACTCATCTTAAGTGCCATAGGCAGAGATGAAGCACAACACAAATACCAAACCATTGATACCATCAATAGACAGAAATCTTGTTTTCTGTGCTGACAAAGTTCTGCACATCCAGAATGATATATGTCCTATTTGCCAGAAAGTTTATTTATTTATTTAATAGTGGATGAAGACTTTCTTTCTCAGATAAAGAAAAAAAGGAGAAAAATAATCTCCAGAAAGTTCTGTCTTCGCCGTTATTGAACCACGCCCTGTCCTCTTCATATAAGAAATATTGCCAAAGCCACAATCTTTCATCATGTGGTTCCTTTTAAATAACCTCCTAGGTACTAAAGGTCAGGATGATTTTAAAAAAATAACCTGGTAGTATGAAAGAACTTTTTTTAAATGCAAAAAGACAAACAGTGGAATCCTACGCAAACTTGCCATAAATACAAGGGATGAGGATGATGATGAGTGGAATAAACTACGTTCACATTGCATCCACCTGCTTTGCTTTGTCTCAAGTTTTGTTCAGTTCAAAACTCTAATTTAAAAATAGAATTACTCAATTCATTGCAATTCTGAGTCCATTCTTATAGCCCTTTCCCATAGGTTTGTCCTTCGACTCCGCTGGGAATAGTCATTTACATGACAACTACAGCCTTAGCTTTGTAGGTATTTTTATCCCTCTTCACTACTGAGCTTATTGCCAATATTGGTTCTACCATCTAATTAAGGTGAAGGAAGAAAAATTTAAAACTTTTTTTTGAGTTATTTTTATACTTTTTTTTTGCTTCTCTGCATTATTTCAACAAAGAAGTATTTTGAAGGGTGGGTATTTCCTATATTTGACATTTATCCAAAATTGAATAGTTTCTGATAGTCTGCAGAAATTGCTGGTTCTTTTTTCTATAAATATTTGCTTCTTTCTAAGCCACAGATTTGAATTACTTTAAGGCTGAAAATCTGGGCACTTTGAAGGTGATTTGCAAGCAAACCAGATACCTCTGCCTTGGAGGTGACAAAGTTGACCAGACCAGGACAGGCAGGATGGGTGTCTGAGGGCGATGAAGGGTTTGGTTGAATTGAACTCATCACCACGGCCTGTCGAAGCACCCGGTACAAGTTGTATTCATGGTGTGTGAGTGTGTATGTGGTGTTTGGTTACAGACGTGTGCATTTCTCACCAATTCTTTTAAACCTTTGTTATCCAGCTCTTTAAACTTCTTAAAAGCTATGTAATACCTGGCTTTATTTTTAAAATGTTCAGTCTATAGCAGACTATACTATTGATTGGTAATTTTACTATGAGAGCATCCATGAGTCACAGTCAGGGACCAGGAATCTATTGTGTTTGGTGATGTGCACAGCATAAAAAAAAAAGATTATTAAAGAGCTTAATATGTAGTTTCTTCTTTAATTTCCCTCCTATTCCAAAACATGGTGTATCTTCTGGGGCCCAAGAGACTGCCTCACTGGAAGACAAGTGTGTATAAAAAAAGATCTAAAAAATGGGGTTACAGAAGATCTTGAAATTGTAAGGTTCTGCTTTAAACCCATGGTATTTTTGGATAACTGAGGGTTGCTTCCACACTTTGAGACCATGGCTGGGCAGACAACAGCTGAAGAACCTGCCTTAAAGCCCACCTCACCGTCTCCCTCAAATATTCCTGAAACTGCTTTTCCTTTTTCTTAGTAAAGAAGAAGCCGACAAGCCCAGGACAAAGCCTACCCCTGCTGGGGGTCAGGGGAGGCAGCACACTCCTTTCTCCTCCCTGTTCCTCTCCTGCTTTCCACCCCAAGGCAGGGGCGGCTAGCTGGGGGCTGGCAAAATATTTGCCTTCCCCCGAGTCAGGTCCACAGCCAGGCTGGGAGGAGGGCAGGCAGCAGTACCCTGGCAGGTCAGGGTACCCTGAGCACAGCATCCCTCTTCACGTCACCCCCAAGGCCCAGCTCTGGCTGGCTGTCCCAGCCCTCGTGCCTCTCTCCTTCCCCCCAGCTCCGCCGCCCCACCACGGCATTTCCTCCACGCCACAGACACGGGGACCGCTCTCCCACCTGCTGCCCGACGCACATCTCCTCTGTCCTCCTGCAATCTTCCCTGAAAAACAAACTACCACCCCCAAACCCACATTTTTTCCAAGCAACCCTCCCACTTTCTGTTTGCCTCACCCTCTCCCTCATTATCTTGGGTCTTGCTTTTGTTTGTCTTGGCTATTTTGGGCTGAAGGCTCTTTGGGGAAGGGAATACGGTTTTAAGTGTTGCCTACTTAGGATGTGAAGTGTTCGATTCCTTCCAGCTGAGCAAAGCTGAGTTGATAAATGAGGCACAAACTGGCTGAGAAGTGTCTACCTGAGCATAGGCACCTGGTTAGCTGAATCAGCTTTAACAGGTATAATTCATTAAACAGGTGTAACTTCATGTTTAGGAAAAAAAAAAAAACTCCTATTTTAAAAGGCACAGGTAAAAGTTTAATGCTAAGGTTTCCCAGGAAATCCAGTCAAGGCTATACTCTACTGTAGTGAAGTATAGCATGTTCATATGGCAGCTATAGCATAAACTATACTCTGTGGCTCTGAGCACCTTCTTCAGTATTGTCATTCATGAAGGACCACAAGCACTTAGTGTTATTTACAATGAGAGTTACATATAATTAGTTGGAATACAAAAGTATAAATGTATAAATTAAAAACAGTACCATGTATGAAGAAGCAACTGTGCTTTTTTCTAGCCAATAGCTCTGTTAAAGTGATTCCACTGATACATTTTTTAACTATGTTATGGCTTGATACTGTAACTATACTACCAATTGCTAAACTGTTGTATTAAACAGAGCTAACATAGAAAGGATTAGGATGGCAATGTTTATAAGAGGTGTGTAGGATCCTCTTCATTTTGCTGCCAATAAGATGATTATTCTCATTTTAATACCTACAACACCCCAAACCTCCACACCTGGCAGAGTCATGGAAACATCTGTTCTCTATTTTGCAAATTTGAGAGTCTGTTGTTATCATCTTTTAATTATATGTAAAAACAGTTTCTGTTGTAAAAGTATGTAAATTATTTCAAATGAATCAACACAAAACTAGGAATTTTTTGTGCGTGTTCAGCACCATATCTCAGCTACACTGATAAATGAGATGCTAATATATGGCAAGTCAAATACAAAAGGGAATTTATTCCTCTTGATATAAACAGTGATGTGAGAATTCAGTGGAAAAGGAAATCCAAGTATTTCAAAGCAGTATGTCCCATTTGTACGCTCTGTAAGGAGAGCACTGCTGATGAGCACCTATCTACCAGGAATCTCTTTCTTATTCTTTGCTTAAGATCGTCATCTGTAATAGAGGAATATTTGTCATACAAGGCTAAATGCTGATGGCTTTTCCTTCCTTTACACAAAGGAAAAAAATATGTCAAATACTCAAGCTCTGTTCGCGTGGTTTAAAGAAAAACACCAAGAGTGTAGTCTCACTCTGCAGCCACCGAAGCCTTTGGCTTGCACTGTGAATGATCACTGGTCCTTAAAATTATGTGAGCTTTCAATAACAACACTCATACACTCCCTGTTCCCGTTTTTGGGGGTTCATCTCTTTGCAGGTGCCTCATTCTGTAGCTCAGGGCAATGGTAAATGAGTTGTTTGTTTTTTTTTTTTTAATGTGACCTCTCTATGCTCCCTTCCTTTAAACATAGTGGCAATCTGTGAGGCTTTCCAAGCCAGTCAGGGCCGTGCATCATCTTTCCCCCTTGAAATTACAAGCTGTGGTTAGGGCAAAGGTTGTGAGCTCTCCAAGAATGACAGCGGGCCAAGAATGATGCTGGGCCAAATGTGTCTATGGAGTTGTAATTGGTCGTATCGCAACTGCCTGCGTCCTCTGAACTAGAACCTTTAATACTTTTTACCTTCTTTTACACCTGCACAGTGACCATGAAAATCCAATGCCAGTCAATATTTATTTGGCTCACATATTAACTACTAGACCAGACAGGGAGTAGCAGAGAGCCAAGTCCAAGATAAGGCGCGAAATCCACATGGTCTTTGTTATTAGTTCCTACTTCAGAGTCAAGAGTAAAACACCAGTCAAAAAGTTAACTGAAAAATTTAATTGTTTTATAAAATAAGATTATGAAATTCTATATAAAAATCCAGTTTCTTAAATATGATACATTCACTTTCTCACAGAATATTTAAATATTCAGGTCACTTATGCTATATTTTCACGATATTGGAGTTAAAATCATTGGATAAATTAAAACATCCCTACCAAAAGATACCACAACTTATACAAATAAAACTAAGCAATAATACTTTTTAAAATACAAAATGTAAAGAAATTAATAACTCTTAGAGCATGCTACAAAATTTTGCCAGAAAAATATATGGGATCATTTTTGTGTAACTAGAAAATATACAGTGCGCTTTTCATTTCTCTTCCTAAAATTCAGTCTCATACAATTTCCATTTAACTTAATAAATATGTACAACAAAAAAAGTTCATTCCTTGAAGAATATAAATAGCAAATACTGTAGTAGAGCCTAGTCCAGCATTCTTTTCTCATCTAGTGACTATAGTGGGGCTTTTCAACTCTGAATGTGCAAAAATGCAGAATCAGGCTCTTAGTGTTATCAACAGGTTAATAGCTTTTACAAAAGTGATTTTATTAAAAAAAAAAACCTCCAAAAACACTGCAAAAGACTTAAGAGCTATTCCAGTCAGGCATTTCTATAAATAGTAAGACATAATATAGGGAAACAATGTTCCAGTTTAATTACTGCTGGCAGTAATTAGGGAAAAATAGTCAGTGGAGAATGAAAAATATCTTGAATTAGACACATCTTACTTTTACTGATTTAACTTGGTTCCCTATCATTTCTAAAAAGAGTTTCTGGTATAATCTATACATTGTAAACCTGTGAAGAAACTTAATCACCTTCTTCAGACTTTGGATGGTTCGTTTTGGAAAGTGGTATGTTTTCAAGTGCTTCAGTCCATACATTAAACCTTTAATGGTGTCTTGGTCACCATTCTTTATTCTCCACATATTGAGAAGCTTCAGAACTTGCTCCGTAGGTTGACATAGTTTCATTGTGCGCTCGATATCTTCTTTTCCCACTTTCTTGCCTGGTAAGCTTGCCATAAGCGTGTTGAGATGTTCAAAGGTGAGGTTTGGGTGGCCAATATGCTTTAAGACACTATTTTCACAAAGATCAATGTCTATAGAAAGTGAAAAGGAAAGAGAGGTAAGTACAATGCATTACAACTTTACCATGGCCTGCAAAAAAACTTCCAAAATCCCAAGGTGAATTCTCCTTCCCAATTTTTTTCTTTTACTTTATTTCAAATAATTCTCTCAGCAATGCTTTTTTTTAGGTTCTGATTATGAAAAGCACTTAAGAACTTAATTAACTTTGCAAATACAAAGAGCCCCAAATTACAAACAAACTTCATAGCAAGTATTTATTGCTATACACTTGTTTCATCTATCTTGTAAAATGTTTTGTGTATGTGATAGGATACCTAATATTTGGTTCCAGTGAATTAAAATTTTGCTCTTCTTCTTCAGAAACGTCTAGGCAAGCTTTGCTAAAATAGTCATTTTGGTTTTTGAAGTATTCTAGACACCTCACAGTCTGACGGAGGCACACATACTAAAAAGGAGAGTGGGAAAAAACATTTCTGCAGCATTTTTCAAATCTGTGCTGAGTGGACAAAAGGTCATTCAAATGTGGCAGTTGTTGATGGTGTCTTACATGAAAAGACTTGGCCTGACTCTCATAAAAACCTTGGTGTTAACATTGCAGCACTCTTTCACCTTTGACACCTGCCTTGGCAGATTCAGCACAAACAAAGCGGTGAATTGGCATGACAAACAGGTACCAGAAGGGAAAAAGAAGGGAAAGCCTGTCTGTGTATTCCTCACTCCCATGCATCCCCATTCCATGAATAGATGTCCTAGTCCGAGCTGTCAGTCTCCACTTTATAGAAAACAAATTGCACTCTCAGTTGCAGGCATCCAGCTCCCTCTAACCTCAGCAGCCACTGCTCAGATTAACAGTGGGAAACATTTTTCCCACTTGATCAAAATTCTTCATACATTGTGCAGTCTCAAAAGGGGATCTTATCTGTGACACCACACACACTCCCACGGGGGCTACAAGTCTGGGAAGAATTCAGTTCGACTGATCAGGAGAAGCTGAATTCTCCTCCTGCTTCCCCTCGACTTCACCGTGCTTACTGCATCAATAAATTTCAGTCAAGCCCTGCCAGTCCTCCTCAGAGCATAACACATCACTAGGAGGTATTTGATCCCAAGCAATTTTTAAAATGCCATTTAGAAGGTTGCTTTCAATATACATGCTATCAAAATAAGGTACCTTGAATAATCTTCTTGACCGTATCCTGTTCTTTGTTTTGCTGCTTCCATAATTTCAAAAGCTGGAAGGTCTGTTCTTGAGAACTGTGCCTTTGTTTAATCCTTTCGATATTTTCTATGCTAACCTTTGTACCAGGCAAACTGTCTGCTAGTATATTCAGCCAGTTAGGTGTGAGCTGAGTAGGAACAGCAAACCTGAATAAAGCCTCCTCACAGAGGGTTACATCTGAAATGAGAAAGAGAAAAAGAATGTCAGTTGTTCTGATTTGTTACCCTGTTTGTCTCAGAAAAAAGAGCAACCAGCAAGGATGATAAGAAAAAATGTTTAAAAAGCAAACTAAGAAGTAGTCTTTATAGTGCTGTTGTGCTCTGTTCTTGAGTTCCATTTTGACCTACAATAATTAAAACTCTACTATGGCCATCACCATAGAACACAAGTGGTTAAGAAGCTAGATATTTTTATCATAAATGCTGATACGCTCATTTTAACTATAATTAAAGGTACATTTTCAGAGCACCCTTCCTTAATATGATACATACCTATTCCACATTTTTGAGGTGTTATATCTGTATTTTCCTGACAGACATTGTCACGAACTGCATTTCCCTTCAATGCTATTTTGAAACCCAGTGCAGTACAGTTTGTGTGCTTTAGACAGGCTGCTTTGGATGATGTTTCATTTGAGAAAAATCCTTCTGAACATCTCTTACATACGGTGTCACTCTCAGGGGTACCTGTGGAAACAGGAAAACAATGCATCCAATTACATATAACCTCAACTGTGAAAAAAAAATACAAGAATGAAAAAATAAACCAAAATATTCCTCTCCAAATTGTCATGCTTCTTCTTTTCACATTTCTGATCTATGAAGGAATCACATTTAGAAAAAACAAAAAACAAACAAAAAAACCCTTTAAAAGCAAAAAAGATTCTTTAAGAGAATTACGTTCCTGCTGGAGTAATACAGTAAATAGTACTCTTACATGCACTCGTTACCAACTGTAAAATCAATAATTACTGATTAAATCACTAGTTTAGTAAAGTAATATCTTTAAACCAGTAATTACTTGAGTCTATTCAGACATTACACGATGTCTGACCTTCATCCTTTAACTGTACAAATATTCTATAAGAATAAGAAACTGCTCTAAATTGTAGTCTATAGTATCTGCACAGAATCTACTCTAATGAGTTACTTTAGCTCTAGCTAAAATTATAACCCAACTAAATATCAACTAAAGACCCTCTGAAAAGTACTTTCCCTGCTTAAATATTAAATTATACACGAAAACAGAACTTCAGTAACATTTTTGAACTTTTTGCTGGGCTTGAATAAAATATTATTAAAAGCGAAGACAGTAGATTGTTCAATATAGCAAAAATATTTAATATACATACATAAGTTTTGCTTCGTGTTTTATAAGGCATAGTTTCACTTCAGAATCAAATATATGATACAACAACAGAATGGTAATATACGGTTCTATCAGATTGACAAATAGGAAGAAAATTAATGCATGAAATCTGAAACAATGCAAACAGTCTAATCACCAGTGGCAAGAAAATAACAGCACCAATCACTGCTGTATATTCACTCTTAACTCATCTTTATTCAGCCAACATTTAAGTAAGTGTCTACAGTCTAATATCTAATATTGCGTTATTGAACATGAACTTAAGCACATGCTTAAAATTTTTTTTAAATACTTGGAAACTATATCTCAATAAGAAAATGCCTCCATCTAGTGTATTTTGGAAGTATTTACATGTGGATGCTTATTTTAATGCTACATTTTAAATAAATTTTATTTATTTTGGGCATTTCCTTAGAGAAAAAGAGTATGAATCTCAAGTTTTCAACCAGCTGTGAAATAAAGAATAATACTTGCATACACCTGACCTAGAACTTCCTTCATCAGACAATATGTGAAAACAAAAGAGAAGTTTTTAGTTGTTCTGCATCTGAAAAATCAGGGACCCTGTATATTGCCAAATGCCGCAAAATCCTCTGCTTTCACCCAACCTGCAGCAACAGCGCCTGCCCTTGCATTTTCTTGTACAATGTGTGCTGCCTGTGGCTCTGGGCTGTACGAAACTCCAGCCAACACCTGTACCTGAGCAGGCAGCAATTAGCTTTTCTGAGACATCTGAACTTTTAGCAACTTTCCCTGCTACAGAGATGTTCCTGTTGTGTTCCAGCAGTGAGGAAGGGGAAGAAAGGAGAGTCCTTGCAAACAGTGCATTGTTCTGCTCAGAGCTTCCCACATAACCTTTGCGGCACAAGAGGGAAATAAATTGGGGAATCCATCAGCATTCTCAGGGTTGAACATAAAGTCACCTGCCAGCTTTGCCAGCTTCTTCTTCGCTGCTTATCTGGCTGCTTTTGTTCAGGGCACAAACCGCCGCAGCCCGGCCGCCCTTCTGCCGCTCCCTCCAATTCGCCTGGAATCCCCCATTCTCCCCAGGGAAAGGGCAGCCGCCGCCGGGTAGACAGTGCTGCCTCGTAGCAGTGCCACTTCCCCATCGCACTGCTGCTAAAAACTCTGCCACGTACAGGGCCGACTGCGGCAGAAAGGAACAAAACCTTAATCTGCACTCATAAAAGGGGACTACCGAAGTAAAATGATCTGCCCAATGTAATTAATCATGAGCGACTGGCAGTGGGGAAACAGTTTTCTAATGCTTTAAGCTTTGAATGAGACACTGGACCACACCATCTCTCTGTGTGGCTGTGGAAGCATATTTTTCTACACTTTATTTCACCTGAATTTACATCGTTACAAAGTTCAAGGCTATCATACAGCAGAAAGTGGGAAGACAGTGTGGTCCATGCTTATTAAATTCTTAGTCAATGCCTCACCTCAAAAACTGACTATTGACACAGGGGGACGCAATTATTTTTACAATGTTTTCATTCCTTGTTTGAGGTCTCCTTGGGTTTAGCTGCTTCATTCTGATGGTCTTTTGGAAACCAACTTTCCAATAAATTACATGATTCAACAATTTATCTTCTTTGAAAATTTGTTTCATTTTGAACTGAGGGATTCAAATTCGTCTGCCACAGTTTCGCTGTGCTCGCAGGGATGCAGCAGGCTGGTTGCTCAGACAATTTATACTTCATTGTTCGTCTCCCAAACAGTCTTTCTGAGAACTTTGTTTCTGGCCCCTTTTGACTTGCTGCTGAGGTACAGTGGAACCTCATTAACCCAAGCCCTTGGGTATAACGATTTAGGTTAATGAAGGTTTATAATATGGAAATGCAGTAGCTGCCAGTGGAAATGCGTAACACTGGCAAGGGCGTCAGGGTAATGCTCAGTTAACCAATTACTCAGGGACTAGCGAGCAGCTACAGCAGCGACATTGCTCCTTACGTCCAAGTTGTTCTCCAATGAGATGTTCATAATGCAAGAAAGGACTCCCAACCAGACATTCAGCATAGCTCTAAAATGTACAGGCCAGCCCTAGTGTTTCTCACTGTATATACGTAATTCCTAGGGA
The DNA here is from genome assembly GCF_000690535.1 of Cariama cristata. Classification (NCBI taxonomy): domain Eukaryota; kingdom Metazoa; phylum Chordata; class Aves; order Cariamiformes; family Cariamidae; genus Cariama; species Cariama cristata. The sequence continues at coordinate 11,220 of NW_009621988.1, read as the reverse complement.
AGTAATTCTGTAGTCTGGAGATTAGTTGCCTAGGGGTTCGTGTCTGAGACGCTTTGATTTTCTGTCTTCCCTTCCTCAGTGCTCTTCTCCGGGCAGTTATCAATCTCTGGTATAATGACAGTTTACAATTCTTTCAGGCTGTATTAAATACTGGAGCTAAACCGGGCCATGACATTTGCTAAATGATAAATGATGTATTTTGTTTTGAGAGAAGAACTTATTATTGGTTTAACAATTTATGTTGTCTTAAATGAAGAGTACTCTCCACTGAAAAGTGCCGCTTCGCTCTGTATCCCCACCAGACATAGAGCACAATGTCAGCCTGCCTGACAAAGAAGCGGCTGTTTGTTTGATAATAGTAACAGTTTCCCTAAGAGTTCCACTTAGGATGCTGATAATTAATTATTACCACATATTGCTGTGATGCTCGAGCTATATTAATATTGTTATAATTATACACTTGGTGTCAAACACGTAGTGCTCCTGGTGTTTGTCAAAATACACAGTTGCTTGAAACAGCAGATTTCAAAATGAAAAACATTATTATTTATCACATACACAAATACTACATTCCAGATAATGTTCCTTTAAAAGAGGCAATCCATCATGTTTCTCATTAGAGTGCAATTTGCTACATTTGCTACTGCCATTAAGTTATATATTACAGTAGGAGCAGGGTATTCCACTGAGAAATGTTCCTTTGGCTACAGTCCAAATGATGCAGGCTAGGAACAGGTCCAATTGCCTTTACAATTTACTGTCCTGTAATTTCATCTGGATGAGCCTCTTTCCTAATCTTGTAACTGCCACGAGTCATCGACGTGCGGTAGAGCTCTAATTAAGTCTGTGCATATTGACAAGCCGTACATACCTGGCTGCGCAACACCGAATCCGGGAGGACACTCTGTGTGCTTTAAACAAAACTCGAGCTCCAGGTATCTGCCTTCGACGCACTCGCAGACGCGGTTCTGCGTGCTGGTGCACTCCTGCTTGATGTACTGCAGCTCTTTGCAAACGGCGCTGCAGTACTGGCACTCATCATTGCTGTTCCACTCTTCGGCATAGTACTGATCCGGACACGGGGCACACTGCGTCGGGCTGGTGGCTGTACAGTGCTGCTTTACGTAGCTCCCAGGAGGGCACTGGTCACACAGCAGTTGACGAGATGTCCCCGGGTCGTAATGGGGATACTTGGGGGTAGAGTCGTCCTGAATGGTCCACTTAACAGAAATGTCCAAGAGCTAGCAACAGGAAAATAAAACATTGCTCGCTTTAGTTCTGGGGAGCACCGTGGTCACAAAGAAACCTACACTGTAATGAGTTTGAGTCTAATCATGTCGCTATCTTCAAAAAAAAAAGTCTGTGTTAGAAATTTATAAAATATTAGCCAGCTTCTGGACTCTCCCATGTCTGTCTTAGAATGGGAAGATTTTAGGATCTTCTCCAGAAAATCTTCCTGACGTAAGTACTTCCTTGATCTTCCAGAGATGTAGATCCTATTCTTCTCCCATTTACACCCTTTTAATATCACTGGGCAATGACCTTTTACCACTTGGCACCTGAGGACCTGGCCTGTTAGTTTCATCAGCAACATGCTCGATGCCCAGCAAGGTGGGGATTATGCACTCCTGGGTTCTTAAGTACCAAGTACTTCAGATGCAAAAGAAATGGTATCTGAGCATACAAATCTGACCAGCATACTGCACCATTACCACAGACACCTTTAAAGGCGATTCCTTACAATCTTTCTTTTTACCAGCAACAAATGGATAGAATGATATAGGTTACTTTTTAACGTCTTCCATTTAATCTTGCACTGAAATGCAGCAGCTCTGGGGATGAAACATGGCAGCTACGTCAAGTATGAAGATGCAGCTTCAGAGAGAGGTAGAGAATGCTGCAGTTTATGAAGGGTGCATTAAGGACTGAATTGCATGAGCTGAAAGAGCCCAGGCTAATGCTTTCACTTCCTTTCTAAAACCACAGGCTTACAGCTGTCGTGAGGACCAGGTTCAGTACCGGCACACGTCATGACCGCTACACTCCTGCTTCCTGCAACCATCTGCTTTGCTGGTACAATTTGGGATCTAGTGATATGAGATGACCCTGACCTTTCACAAAGACAACCTCTGTATCATGTCATTTTGGTCTTGTAACTGAAAATTTGGTTCTGTGATTCCACCAGCCTATCAAAAAAATGACTCTTGAGTTTAATCCCTACGTACCACCCTGAGCCCCAAGGGATCCACCAGCAGCTCACTCTCCCCACTGAAAACCTGGCTCTGTCCCAGTGCTGTGTGACCAATGTGCCACTTCTCTTCTAAAACTTTTACGTTTTATAAAGATGAAGTAAACTGGCTCTGAATGAAGATTTTTTTCTATGTATCCATTCAAATTATAGATGCAACTGACTTGTCGTTGTTGCTATTTTAATCCCAGTCAGCTAATACAGAGTTGTCAATTCAATTTCAAGAACGTATTTTCCTCTTTTCCAATGCAGATGTCCCCAAAGCGTAGGTGGAATTAACTCTTTTTATTCATCCAGACTCTGTATTTCCTAAAAAGGCTTCATCTAAGGGCCTCACTTCTGCCACAGCATGGCACTTCTTAAGTCATAGTCTTATTAAGGTCAGAAAGCATGATTTAATTGTTCATCTGCACTAACACAAGTCACAGCATTTACACCAAGGTGTTTGCATCAGGTGCCTAAATTAGAAACTCTTACTGCTTAAGAAAATATTCTTAAGTGCATTCTCCTGTTGCCTGTCTATGAATCCACTTTTTATACAGCTATACTTAGACAGGCTGAAGAATGAAATGCAGATAGCATGGATATTCCCCACAGCATCTTCTAGTTACCCTTGACTAAGCCCTGTAACTTGTCCGATCTGTGATTTCTGCAGGTGGAGATCCCACTTTTTCTGTGGTCTCAATGCACAATCTCTTCCATTGTGAGAAATTCCTTATTAGTCATTGAAGCTTGATGTACCACTCCATTTCTCTTAAATGGCTGGATCTGTTTCACATGATCTATTTAACAAGAGGGTGCAGCACATTTTTTAATAGTGAATGGCTTTCCATTGATGAAAAAAGCACCCACCCTTGGTAAATCTACAGCTATTACTCTAGTAATTAGGAAGTCCTAGTAATCCCATTAATTCTTGATGTGAACAGTCAGGTTTTCTTCTACATTTTTTATTCAGTATTAGATAATACAGCACCCCAGAGTCCAAGGCTTGCACAGACACATGCATTCCCTTCGCAGAACATAACAGACTGCAACATGTGGCACAGATGCTACAAAGACAAGCATCAACCCACATTTCATGCAGATGCCTGTGGAAATCCAAGACAATACCCAGCGCAGATGAAAAAATGACACTGTGAAAATGATTAGGGACGGCAACCAGATATGTGGGCAGCACGTCCTCATGCAGAAACGCCAATTTTCCTGCTCCGCAATGCACAGTTCACAACAAATCCCAAGCTGTCACTGCAGCAGAACCTGCTCCTCTGGGTTGTGCCTCTGTCCTTGGTGACACATTTTCAGGTGCGGAACGGTTAGGTGGACCATTTCATGACTGCTCAACTCCTCTCTGCAACATGCAGGAACAAGAACAAGATTTTCTCTATTTTCCTCACTCAACCATTTACAGTGGAAATCATATATGAGGCAAGTGAGAAGTTTTGCTGCAGGGGATGATTCAGCATTAAAAATAATTAGAAATTCAATAATCAGGGTATAAGAGCATGGAGTTTTGTAGTTAAAATAGAGGCACTTGCTTCCTGAAGAACCTACAGCTACGTGAAGCAAGTCAATAAAAACTGAAAACAATTCAACACAATTTGAGAGGAATTGATTTTAAAAACTGAGCAAACAAATACTTGAAAAATACATGTGTGAGATCATGCGAAATTTTGCTTTTGGAAGTACCAATAGCTATGCACTATTAATAGCAACCAGAATACTATTAATCTGAATGAGCATAACCAATAACCATAATAACAGGATTAATAAATCAGCATCACTAAAATGACGATCAGTCTTTGCATTTGATTTTTTCTTTGTGTTTTTAAAAGAAAAGCGCATCACACCTGTCTTTCCTTCTTTCCAGAAACACACATTATATAGCTGCAGTAATCCACTGATCAGCAGCTGAACCGTATGTATGCATGATCCAACTCCTTTATTTAGTAAAGAATTATGAGAAAAGGTTCTTCAGTCAAATGAAAGCTATAAATGCAATCAATATCTCAGTATTTTATCAGAACATTTTACACTTCATTTTCAACATAGAGCCATTACTATATACTGTTTGACTACTATGATCCTATTAGTAGAGTGAGCTGTGCAACTCATTGCCACAGGACATTGTAAACGATTGAATTCAAAGTCTGACTTGACATAGTAACAGAGGAAAATAATAAAGGCTTATTAGGCATAAACATCACCTTTTGATCAGGAAATCCCAAACCACAGATTGCTTGAGTCTGGAGGAGTGTTTTTGAAAAATACAACTATTTTTCTGCCTTTTTCTTCCATCTCCTCTATGCATCAGTTATCAACCCCTGCCATAGACAGCATATGGGCTTTTTAGGGCACTTTTTCTGCATTATTTTTTTCTTAGACTCAGTACAGCCATTAGTATGTTGTTAAGTACATTTCTAGACTCCAATCCCCAATACCACATTTCTTCATAAGACTGCTGTAGGTCCCTTAATAATGCTTAGGAGAATACATCTGCAAGATTGTCTTCTATGCAGACTGAGAACATCTAGCAGACCTGAGTATTCTAAATATTAATATGCAACCTGAAAACCAGAAGTTAGCCCTGAACCTACATCAAGTGCCAAAGGAAAAGCAATCAATTTTTCATGAGTTCTGCAAAATGCAGGAAGAATGGTGGAAGTTAATTAAGTATAATTTTTACTAGTTTTACTGCAGCAACTTGACACAAACAGAATGAAAAGACTCTTCTTGTCCCCCAGCTCACAGAATAAGCTAGAGGGGAATGCCACTAAATTGTCCTTTCTCCTGGCTTAAGATGAACTGAATTTGTGCTTACATTAGCAAGTTGGATCACCTGTTACAGCAGATTTGTAGAGCAAAACAATGGTGCTGAGCACCTGACATCCACATTATGTATGATTCAGATGGGGTATTTTGGACTAACTTCAGTCTGCTCTCAAGGTCTGAGCATGCATTTGTGGTTACAGTGCATCTGGTATGTCTCTGGAATCCATTTCTGGATTTACTTTCATCAATCCAGTTTACTTTTGTAAATCCACTTTGTGCACTCCAAGTCTGCCCTGATGTGCAAACTAAAATACAGTAAATAAGGATGATCAGGAGAGGCTTTTCAAAAGCATGTTCTCAGATCAAATTAAAATGGCAATTATATGCATTTTATGTCACTCCTGACATTTCTCCCCCTAAACTATGCTATGAGCAACTTGGTAGCAGATTCTCAGCCACATAAAATCTCTGATTGACCTGAATGCCCATACTTAAAGGTGGGCTATGTACTAAACACTTGAATCTCTGCTGTAAGAAACAGCACTATTTGAGCACATGAAAATGCCATGATCAGAACTTATTAGTTCTGAACACTGGTCTTCCCAAAAGCTTCACAGAAAGCAGTATTTCTCCTATAATCATGCTGGCACTGGCCTGTTTTGCTCTTGCTGGAGAGGAAGGCATGTTCCAGTTTCAAAGGAGGAAGAAACTAGAAGTCTGGCTTCAGTTTACTGGAATCAGAAGCAGGGGCAAGGAACATGTTCACCCTTTAACCCTTAAGAAACCAAAGCTGGAGTCTATCAGTGCTGCACTTGGCCAAAGTCATGGGTTTGTCATTCAGAAGACTGCATAAAATTCTGTTCATCCTTCTTTAGGAAAGGCTAATTCAGCTTGGAAGAGGTACAGAGAAAGTTTAAAAGGAAATAGACAGCTTCATCTTGAAGAGGATCTTGACTTGTTCAATAGCTTGGCAAGTCAAAAGTGTATCTATCAATTCAGTACAGATAGACAGTGAACACACGGACAGAGAAGAACTTTCTCCATTAAAGGATAATCCTGGCAAATGAAAAGGGGATTCTCTTGTCAGAGGAAGCTTGAGAACAGCCTTTTACTGAGAAGCAGGTGCATGAAACCCAAGTAGTTTAAATATAGCTCTCAATGCATTTCTGAAAGCAAATACGCCATTTGGTTTCCCGGAAGAGCTGGGGAACGGACTGAAAAGAAACCAGGCAGTTTCTTTAAACTTTAAACCCTAAGCAAATCCTTTATGTCCCAACACTGGTGGAAGCCAATGATACTCAATATCTTGTTCATCTCAACAAACTAACTGTTAGTCTGATTCAGAGTGCACTCAATTGCAAACAGTTTTCCTAGGGGTAGTGAAATGCGAGGGTCAATTTAAAAAAAAAACAATCGCAAAGGGTCGGGTTTTTTGTTCTATGAATATGAAGTGCTATCAGTAACAAAATAGTTACAACAAAACAAAACCAAAACAAAATCTACTATCATTAACTACATCTATCAACCTATTGCATGAAATTCATTTCTATTGTCATGGGTTCAGTTCTGAAAGGACTGAAAAACTCAGTCCTCATCCATCTCCCTGGGCCAAATCCTGGATACCTCTCAGGATGGCTGTCTCTGTGTGAGGAATGGGGATGAACTGTAAATACTGAAATACAAGTCTAGTGTAAATCAGTGTCATGCAAGTAAATACTGAGAACTTATTCAAAATGAGTTACCCGAGGTCAAAAAGCAATTCTTTGATTGTGTTCACTCAACACATTAGGCCTGAAGCTATATTTCCCATATCATCTTTATGTCAGCATACACAATGCTAACATAAAAGGCCTGTGCAGTCCATTTATTTGAGCCCTTAGAAGACGCTTTTGAAAGAGAAATAATGTGATTGTAAAATTTCATTTCAGATCTTGGGCATGAAAAAAGTACACACCCTTTTCTTTCATTTTTAAATGTAAGGCAAAAAGCCGCTTGCTCTTTCTTGTTGAATTATAATGAACTGGAAGACAAAGCACATGAAGCAAAAATCCTTCAAGCATCATCCCCTTAAATCACTGCTTTGTGAGAGAAAAGAAAGTGGCTTTTCAGCATATGAAAATGTTATTATATAGTTTGGCTTTGTGGTTTTGGGTTGTAGACCAAAGGAGAATGTTTAATTTGCTGAGAAAGATAAATCTGTTTCTGTTTTGCATTCCACAACTATTCTGAAGCATATTTTCCTGCATGATAAATAATCATCCAAGGCATCTGTCAGATTGCTCCTAGTGTTTGCATTGGGTTCAAAGTAAAACCTCACAACTCTCCTACTTTGCTTTCCACACGAAGTATTTGGACAAAGCTAAGGCAGGAGGCCTTCACTTACCCTCAGCCCTTAGGCAGAATGCCTCACTGAAATCATGCACAGACTCCAGAGAAATCCCAGTGGCAAAATACAGCACTTAATTATATTAATGAGGTCCTCCTAATCAATAGCTTGTCAAATCAAAACAGTATTTCTAAATCCAGTACATGAGAGTGTCATGCTGGATCAGAGCCATGGCTGCCTATTGCAACCAACCCTCGTAAAACATTTGTCATCTAGGGAGAAAAGACTCCCATCCATCTGGGAGATACTCAACTCTCATCATCCTCACCTTGCTGTTCGGGGGGGCCCCATGCAATCTCCAAATTTAATGTCTTTGGGCCAACAGCCACACAGCACTGCTTACCCCGTCAGCTGCTGCCAGCTCACCCAGGGCACAGCCCAGACAAAGCACCTTTCGGCAGGCCGCAGCCGAGCGTCAGGTACACGACGAAAGCTAAAATGGTGTCATCTTCTCTGGTTTGAGTTTAGCCAAAAAAGTTGCTCCACCATTCTGCAAACCGCTTCAATGCAGTGCACTCACTTTGGACATAATGGGACCCACTTTTCTATGGAAGATACTTTATAAAGCGGGGGCTGCTCTTTTACATAAGGAATGTAACTAGTGACTCTCCTGAGCCACCTGGATTCGAAACTGAGGCTATCAACCACTGTCTTCATTCCTCTGTCAATAAAGCACTATGTCAACAATTCAAATCTTGTAGAAACTTTGTGAGGCACCATTAGTTGTCATTCACAAAGCAATTTAGGGGTCTAAACGATTGTTTCATTTTCACTGGTAGGAAAATGACATTCAGCTCAAGAGCAGTTTTATGTCTTATCAAAGAAGTGCTAAGTTGAAAGTCTTCATTTATGTAAGTTACATTTGCCTTGAAGCTTGTGAAGGCAGAAAGCAGAAAAGACTAACCGGCTACTCACCAAAAGATGTGTCTTATCCATAACTCATATTTTTGAACATTATTTACCAGAATGACAGCAAGATTTACAGCTAACCCAAACCTGGGATATTACAGTCTGTGTTTGCACTGAACAGAATTACTAACAACTGACCATCTAGCTAGAGAAACAGTATGTCTACTATTATGTGCAAACAGGTGTTTTTCTCCAGGACAACCGTCAGAGTAGTAAATCTACTAGCATACAAGTTAAATACAGAAGGAACAAAACTAAAGTTTCTGTGAGATTTGAACAGTGGGTGTTATTTAAATTGTGACAATATCTTTTCAAAATTCTTCTGGTAACCTTGGTGTTTTATTTTTAACCAACACACATGCAGGCAGACAGACAGAAAGTAAGTCAGACAGAAAGATAACTCCTACCCTCGCGGGCTGCAAAGCCACTGCTGCCTACACACAGCAAACCCAACAGGCAGGCCAGAAAAAGCATGTCACATGTGTCCAGAGATCCAAAATAGAGAAAGGTCAAGTTTAAGGGTCAAGATAGTTACGTGACAAGTAACGAGATCCAGCTCTGGGGAATTTCTTTCAATTCAGTCCGATTTCATAACGCTCGCTTGTTTGTAAGCAGTTTTAGTGTTCCAGCAAGCAACACGTACATGCATGCACCACCACAGCAGGTCCCCTTTCTGAAACCTTAGCAAAGAGGCCAAGGCTGAAAGTACATCATGTCCAAAAAGTCTTTTTAGCTATGGTGTCTCCAAACTAGGTTTAAGGCATGTGAGCCAAATGTACACAACTCTGAACTGCTGTTGTGCCTCTCACAAGTGTTCTTATAAAACAGGTACTAAAACTACTTTTCTGAGCTCTAGCACATCTGACAGTACTTAAACTGCGCTGACAGTACTTAAACTTCACAATAACTTTAAACAAATTGCTTTTCAATAATAACTAAAAAAAAAAAAAAAAAAAAAAGAGTTGAATGATGAAGCTCTCTAGTATGTACTCCTGACACTGGCGTATTTCAGCGCCAAGACTCATCTGCCAGAGGATTATGCTGAAGTTCACCAAACACTATTACTTTATGGGAGAACATGAACAGGCACACTACATTTAATCAAAATCAAAATACTGATGTGATCATTTTATGACAGCCACAGATAAGAAGCCAAGCTGATAAGAGGCTATTGCTGAAATTCCCAAGTTAACTTCCTGTGCTTTCATACAGACAAAGAAGGCACAACATCATGCATGAGATGAAAAAGTTGTCTTGTGTTTCAATTTGCTGACCACGAGCCTGACAATTTTTGCTTCCCTTGCACCATTAATTACTTTGGGTTTGTTTCTCAAAAAGCTCTTTCAGAAAGTTGTACAGAGAGTAATAAACATGCATTACTCATCGGATCCTGGAAATCTCATTGCATTTATAAAGAGCTTTCAAAATAAATGGATCTCAGTTCTAACACTCTGCCACAACATTAATGCCACTGTACTCACCAAAACAACCCATGAGCAAGTTACTGTGCAGGCATGTATAACAGCCTGCTCTGAATATTATTTTTAATGTTTTCCTTTGAATGTTTTCTTACCCAAAAGATGAATAGCCTCCAAATAGATGTTGCACAGTATCTGTCTGTACGCTGGTTTTAATTAATCTGACATCATATATAATTCCATATGGCTAAATGGATTAAATGACATTTTGAAAGATTTACTGCACTGCTAACATCTTTAAATTTACATCTGGAAGTATCTTGCTAAATCACCAAGTAAACAAAAACTTATTAAAGCAGGGGCTTATACCAGATTTAATAACACAGTTTTTTCTGTAATAGCTACTGACACAGCTACTAATTCATCACTTTCTTGCACATGAAGCTGAATTTTCTAAACCAAAACAAGCACCACATGCTTGTGCTTTTTTTTTCTGGAGTTCACAGTGGTTTTCCCGGGTAAGAAAGCCAGCCCAGTATCTGTGATGCCGACCACTGCCACTGCAGCAGAGATGACAGAGACAGGCAGGGATGGAGCTTTTGTAAATCAAAACCAAACATCCCAGCCTACAGTTTCTAAATTCATTCCTAGTGTTTTGTGTCAGCCTGATACGATGAAGCCTTACAAAAAGAGTGAGGAAGATAAGGAAAAAAAGGCAAAAGAAAAGCAAATCATGCCACTACCTTAAGAATGGGATGAAAATCCCTGCTGCCTCCCTGGAGCTGGATGCGTCCATGGCACTCCAAACCTCACCAGGAAAGCTCGGCGTGATGACATGAAAAGAGTTTACCAAGAAAATGGAGAGAAGACAAAAAAAAGCTCCAAACCAAAAAAACCCCAAACAAAAAAAAACACAACCAAAAAAAAAAAAAAAAGAGAGAGAAGAAAAGCCGTATGTCTTTACAGCCTGATCTCTGAAGCTGTAATGCATCTTAAAGCCTATCTACTTCTGTGAAGGGACTTACCACAAGCGTGCAGCACAGGAACTTGTTCATTGTGGTCGGTGGAAGAAACCTCAGCGAGCTGGGAAATCAGGCAGAGAGTCAGCTCCCGCTCCAGTCTCCTAGCAGCCTGCTTACATCCCCCAACATTAAAGACACGGTATATATATAGTCCCGGTGTAACAGGAAGCTTTGGCTCAGCTTTGATCACTCATTCCCTACCATGACCAAACTTTTCTCTCGTCCCCCCCCCCCCCCTTTTTTTTTTTTAAGGAACCTGTAAAACTTGATGACTTAATGGAACGCTTTGAGTGCTGTAACCACAGACTGGAAAATGCAGGAGGGAGTGTCAGGGGCTGGCCAGGGGAGGGTTTAATTAGGCGCTGGCCGGCTGGCCCCCCCTCCTCTCCCCTGAGCAGCTGGCTCGGAGGAGAGCTCCGTGCCCCGGGGGCAACTGCGGCTCCCTTGGCGGCCCGGGCTGGCTGGAGG
>NW_009621987.1:13524-13882 GCF_000690535.1 Cariama cristata | reverse complement strand
GGGCTGAGCGGGTGTTTGGGGGGGGCACAGTGGGGAGAGGTGATGGGGTCTGGTTCTTGGGTGGGTAGCGCTTCAGAGCTGCAAAAATACCAATATCAGCGGATGATGCCCGGGAGCACCGTGCGTGGGGATTGCCAGAGGATCCTTGCGGCACTGAATATTATTAATAGGTAACTATTTTGGTAGTTAATAGGATAAAGTAAACGCTTGGATCGTTAGCGCTGTGACAAATTACTCGCTAATTACAAATAAAGACCTCCTTAGGAAGAATTACAGCCAACACAAACCCTGCTCTTGTCCTGAAAAGCTGTGCTTGGCTTTTTTTTTTTTTTTTTAAATTTTTCATCTACAAAGGTGT
>NW_009621987.1:12313-13486 GCF_000690535.1 Cariama cristata | reverse complement strand
GTGGGGTGGAGGTGGCTGATCCTCTGTGACCTGTCCTCCCGTGGGGTCCCACCAGCTCCCCCTTTTATGTGGTTTCAAGGCCTTTGTCACCTTGATGGCAGCTGAAGCTGGACCACCCCATCTGTGGGTTTGCTCTTTGCAGGGGTTGCGGCTTTGTGCGTTACGGGGTTTTGTCTTGGAGCCCCTTCTTATTTAGGGGCTCTCAAAATATCTGGGCACGAAGGGGTGGAGGGTGCCAGCCCTGTGCCCTGCTCTGGGGGAAGAAGTGCACCCAGCTGAGCACTTCTAAACTCATCTCAGCTGGCAGAGGACACCAGGCTGATGCTGAACTGGGGGTTTCGGGCAGAAACTGGGGCTTTCAGGTGTGCTGGGCCACTTGGGTCCCACCGATGGGGCCTGGGCAGAGCTGGAGGGGACGGTCCCGGTGCTGCTCGGAGTCCTCGGGGAGAGGGGCAGGAGGTGCCCAGGTGACATGGCCATCTGCACGGGGACGAGGGCAGGCTGGTGACTGTGGGAGATTATGGCTGGTTTGCTTTTAATCCAAGAGGGGATTTGCCTTCAAAGAGAGGGAGGCAGGGGAGGACATGCCAGGCAGCGGAGCCGATCTCTCCGCAGTGACGGCGCTTTTCCCACCTGGAAACAGCCACCGGCTTTGGAAACATGGCCCTGGGAGGGGTCTCAGGGGACCCCGGGGCATTTCCCTCTCTCTGCTGACGTGGCTGCTGATGTTGGGCTGCAGGCGCGCTCAGGATGGCGGGGGGAGCCTGTGGGAATGAGGCAGCCACGTCTTGTCCCAATCAAGCATCTCCTCTTCCCATCCCGGGGGTCCCATCCCCTCCAGGCAGTGTGCAAATGGGATTACTTAAACCAGTATTGTGAAGCAAAGGCTGGGATTGACTTCAGTGGCTCTAACCTCGAGCTGGCAAAGGTGATGGGAGGAAGAGCAAGCAAGGGCTGTTTATGGAGCCCACTGTGTGGCTAGTGGGATGGCTGTTGGGGCAAGTGCCCAGCTTTCAGCCCCTGGCCCTGGCTGAGGCCGGCACCGAGCTCCCCCGAGGCACACGGGAGCGGGGCCCTGGCTGGGAACAGGAGCGAAGGTGTTAACCAGGCAGTGACACCCCCAGTCCCGGGGGCACAACCCCACGGTGGTGGCACTGCCATGGCACCGGGGGG
>NW_009621987.1:3371-12277 GCF_000690535.1 Cariama cristata | reverse complement strand
CACCACCATGGCCGTGGTTTGGATTTGCCTTCAGCTGCCGCTGGCTCTGGCTGCCCGCTTCCGAGCACCGAATTAAATAAACTGCAGTGTGCCAGATCACCAGGCAGTGACGGGATGCCCCGGGGCAGAAGCACCCAGCGCCTTTTAACCGACCCAGGCAGTGCTGTACCCATTGCAACACCCCATGCTGGCACCTGCTGCCGCGGGGTGTCCCTGTGCCAGCATCGTGCCACGGCCACCCAGCTGGGATGACCGCAGGCTCTGCAAAACCCAGTGCTTCCCTCGCCGGGAGCGTGCGGATGGGCTGAAAATGAGCTTTTCTATTTTAGCCGCTTTGGAGAGCGGGCGACCCTGCCGAAACACCCGGGCTCTGATGTTTTAAAGCCAGAGGCTGCGTTACCAGAGCCGAGTCAGACCCCAGCAGGGCGGCGGTGGCTTGGGGGACGATGCAGGATGTGTGCCATCGTGTGTCAGAGCCACGGGCACAGCCGCAGCACGCACCAAGGTCTGCGCCCACAGGGTCCTCGCCCAACTCAGGGCATCTGGGCAAGGTGGCATCCCTGGCGCTCATGGAGACAAGGGGCAGAGAGCGTTGGTGGCACCAGCTGGCACCAGGTATGTCCCGCGTGCTGATGCTGGCAGATGTGCAGGACACGCTCTGTTTGCCAGGAACCTCAGGCAATTTTGGTTTATTCCTCATCTCCAGCAGCTGCTCTCTTCAGCCCTTCCCGCACCCTTGCCAGGCCTCTCAAGTTTAAGCTCACATTAAAGCCCAGCTTTCCCTCGGCAACGTGACCGTCCTTGACAGGCTTTCCTTCCCTGGGGGTAGGCGTTGGTTAAGGATTTATAATTAGTTGATAATAAGGTGGCTGTGGCTAGAAAGTTGTTTCCCTCCTCTGCCCACAGGGTCACCGGCACTCGGCCGGGCTGGCACGCTCTTGCCGATGCCCTGGGCTTTCCCATGCTGGTGCTTCCCTGGCAGAGCTTGGCACGACGGCAGGGTTTTTGGAGGACCTGCGCTGGGAGGGCGCATAGGACCAGTGCTGTCTGCTGCAGAGGGGGAGCTGAAGCCCCTGGGCCAAGCATGGGGTGCGCTGGGAGCCTGCAGCACCCAGGGGTGCTCCCAACCCCTGGCACGGAGACTGGGAGACAGCAGCGTGGTCCTCACCTGCTCTGCCCATCCTATGGGAGCCCCCAGCACCCACCAAACCATGGCTGGGGCCATCATGAACAGATTGTACTCCATCTTCTAGCTTTTCCCCACTTCTGGGGTAGCTTTTCTGCAGGTTTAAATTTTTTTTTTTTTTCCATCTCCTGCTCTCGCCCCAAGTCGGTGCCAGGAAAAGCTCTGGATGGCCCCGTTCTTCCCTGGCTGTGCCGTCACAGGCAGCTCCGAAGGCACTTTGCATTTGGGTATTTTTTTTTTTTTAACGTGGCCACATCCTTCCCCAGGGAGCTGCCTATAAATTATGTACGTGGAAAATGGGACCAGAAAGCAGCAGGCATCAATAATTGATGGTCGATGTTTGCTGACGGGCGCGCTGCATCCGGGCATCCCTGCGCCACGGGGCCTTTGGGTGAAGCTGTATGGCCCCCCACTTATCCCTCCTGCCCTGGGCTCGGTTTTGGTTTTTAAACACAGTACTAAGGCCTGATCCAGCCCTCGGTAGTCGTTGCATCTGCTGGAAGCCAACTCCAAGCTCTGACTTCGGTCCCCACAAGCAGAGCTGTAGCCCAGGCTTGAGCTCCTTTGTCTGTGGACCCCAAAAGTTTCAGTTTGGGGTGTCCCCAGGGGGGCTGTGGATGACTCTGTGCTGTTGGGGTTTTTGTAAGCCAAACCCCCATCCCCGTGGCTGGCGAGATGCAGGGTGCTGTGTCTGACCTACATCCATTGCCTCTCCTGACCCCCAGTGCTTCTGCTCACCCCTCGCTGCTGCCCCAGCCCTGTTCGCCTCCCCCTTTCCCTTCCTTTTCCCACCTCCAGGAGAAGTTCCGACCCTTCTGCCCCAGCCAAATCCTGTGCCTTGGTGTGCTTTCCCCAGGCAGCCGCAGCCCGGACCTCACGAACAAGGAGCTTCTGGCCAGGCTGGGCAGAAAATCTCTCTTCTAGTTGAGAAGTGCCGGATCTGGGGGCTGCTCGCAGCGCGGGGGACGGATCACGCCGGTGTTTTGGCTCTGTGCTTTACTGTGAGAGGGAAGAAGGGACACCTGCCATTGCCTGGTGTACATCAGGGTAATGTGGAGCACTTTGCAGGGGGGTTGCTGACCTCCTGGAGAGTCTACAGCCCTCCACAATCCTCCCTCCTGCAGATGAGCCCTTCCTAGGGAAGGCTGCAGGCTGAGAACTGACAGAACTCAGTTCAGTTGTGCTCTGCCCACCTTCCCGGCAGCGGCCGCAGCAAACGCGGGCGGGTGTCTGGCTGTGGACGTGCTGCCTTGAACGGCACATGAGGTCTGCGACGCCGGGCTTTGGGCAGGAGCAACCCTGCCTATTCTTGAGGGCTGCATGCCTGGTCTGTGCTGCCCCTTCCCGGCAGCAGCTGTGGGGTTGTGGGAGCCAGCCCGGCTCCCCGGGGGGCTCCCAGGGCTTTGGGTGCTCTGGCAGGACAGGCTGTGAGCACTGCCTGTGGAAATTAGCTGGTGTTTATGCAAAGGATTAGCGCTGCTCTCCTTCCCTGCCGCCCCGGGAGCCATCTCCCCTTCCTGCTGGCAGACCAGGATTCGGCCGCCCCTGCCAGCGTGGGGATGGCTCAAGGTTGGGGTGACCTTGGGCAGCTCAGGCTGGGCTGGGGTTCGCAGGGATTTCCCAGGCAGGGAAAGGGGAGCAGGTGCTGTGCTCGGGGAGCGACGTAGCCAAAACCCCGGGGTGTGAACCTGCTCCCGTTAAATCCCAGTGGATGGAGCAGCCCCCGGGCTGGACGCTGCCATGGGGCTGGACCCCTGCACCAACCTCTCCCCACCCCAGCTCTGTCTGCCCAGACTTTGGCCATCACAGCGGCCGGGCAGGGCCAGGATTGCTGGGGGGATGCGGGCAGGGAGAGGGGAGGGCAAGGCAGGCAGGAAGAAGGTGGCCAGGACGGGTCGCTTCTTGGCCAGCTCCCCCTTCGCCTCTGCCTGCCTGGGGGCTGGCAGTGCGCGAGCTCAACCCGAAAAGCTCCCAGCAAGGTGATCCCAGGGACGAAGCCACCTCTGAGCCATCAATTCCATGGCTTCGTGCCGCTCCATCGCCTGCCTGAAGCCCCGTCCTCCCCCTCCGCTCAGGCGGTCTCTGTGTTTTCTTTCCAGGGAGCTACTTTGCCAACCACTTCATCATGGGCGGCGAGAAGTTCGACTCCACGCACCCCGAGGGTTACCTCTTCGGCGAGAACAGCGACCTCAACTTCCTGGGGAACCGGCCCGTGGTGGTGGGCACTGGGGGGGGAGTGGGCGTGGGGTCTGGGTGTGCCCCTTCCCAAAATGGCAGTGGCTGTGTGTGTTATGGGGGTCCATGGTATAAGGCTGCGGGCTGTCACCCCCCAGGGATGGAGCACGCCTGGGGTGACCTGAGTGGAGTCTCTGATGTCTAATATAAGGGTTGGGTACTTGCTGCAGCCTGTCTGCCATCGGGGACTAACCCAGGGCATCGGACCTGCATGTATTTTCTGACCCACACGGGCTGCTTGCATGCTCAGACCCGCTGGCTTAAAAACACCAGCTGGTGCAGAAGATGGTGAGGGGTAATGGGCTGATTCTCCCTCCTTCTTTCTCCCTCCTTCTCCCAGAGCTGCTTTCCCTCTTGCCTTTCCCAGCCCAGCCAGGAGCCATCTCCCAGCCCAGAGGGCACGGGGTGGGGGACATGGCGGGAGTGGTGCTGGTGTGGTGTGGGGTACCGCAGCTTGGACAGGAGCAGGCGAAAGTGTTCCCCAAGCTCTAGCAAAAAAGAGGGAAGGAAAGAAAGAAAGAAAAGGGGAGGGGGGTTGGTGGGGGCTGTGGTCATCACAGATGGGTTTAGCAGTGCTGGGTGCTGCCGGCTCCAGGTGGTCCCAGGGCACAGGGAATCCTGGCTGCAGGGGAGATCCCTGGACCCCATGGTCCTGGAGATTTTTTTTTTTCCACTCACTGCCTTTGGAAAGGGAGGAAATGAGAGCGGGGCTGTCCCCACAGCGGAGTTTCACCCATGGGGGTAACATCCCCTGCTCCCCCGGGTGCATCTCAGCAGGGCGACTCACCAGCATCGGCCAGAGCAGTGGGGAGGTCAAGTGTTAAAAAAAATTCAAGGTGAGGAATTAAAAGGCACCAAAGTTTTTTCTACTGAGTTGAGAGAAACTTGCCTGGGGCTAATGGCCCAGCTCCCCAGTGCTGCCTGCTCTGTGTTGGGCTGGTGAGGCTGCTGCTACCCCAGTTTGTGTTTCTTCCCTGAAATTGGCTTCGGCAGGGTTTTGGCAGCATCGTACGGTCCTTCAGCGGGGAAACGCTGTGCCAGAGCGGGGATCCTGGTAGAGCCAAGGGCAGGGAGCACCCCCCAAAACCTGTGAGCATTCAGTGGGCAAAGCCAGCGCCTTTCTGTCCATCCTCTGCGCTTCCCCAGAAAATGAGGAGTCAGCACTCGGGTTCTCTCTCCAGCAGCGAGCGCTGAGAAATCCTCTTGATTACAGTAAAAGCCTCTAAACTGCCCAGTGAGCTGTTCCCGAGTCAGACACCCCGACAGCAGAAGCAGCGGGGAAGGTAAAGGAACAGCTTGGAAACAGCAGAAAGAATTAATATAGCGTTGCAAACAAAATTGCATTGCTCCGGCTTAATTACCGATGGCCCTGGGCTGCAGAGCGGTGACCGAGGTCCCGTCTCCCTGGGGAATGGGGGCATTTTGGGGCTGGGCTTTCGGATCAGGTTAATTTTGGGGGCTCAGGGAGGGGTTGGGGAGGACCCGTGTTGTTTCTGGTCCAAGCCTGTGTCCAGGCACCGTTTGGGCATCTCTGATGCCGCCTCCAAGACCCGTCCTGATGCTTCTTGGCTGTGATGCTTTTGTGTTCTGGCCTGCTGTGAGAGCCCTGGCTGGGCTGGAAACATCGGAGATGGCCAGTGCTTTTTGGTGGGGGATTTATTTTGGGTTCCTTGGGTATCAAGGGCCAGGAAGTCTTGGAGAAATTGTGTCCCAAGTCCCGTCTGAGCTATTCAGAGCGCTGCTGCCGCAGGGATGTGCGGAGCACCCAGGGGCTGTGCAGACTCTTCCTTTCCACAGCTACGTGATAATCTGGATTTTCCAGCTGGGAACAGGTTCCCAAGGGGCTGGGAAGGGCGTCGCAGGTTTAGGTAGCTGCCACCATGCTGGGACCTCTGCAGGGGCTGAGGAGTGGAGAAGCTGCTTGCAGCACCCGGAGAGCACAGGGTGGGCAGGGGAAGCTGGGGACTGTGAAAACACGCTGCTGGGTTTCCCTGCCCGCTTGTAGAAAAACCCCAAGAAAGATTTTGGAGGGTTGTTTTTTTTTTTCACGTTAACAGAAGCTGGCCTGGACCAAATGTCGGTACAGATGCGTGGACAGTGTTTTTAAATGGGTAGCGGTTGCAGTGAGGTTTTTCCCCCGTTGTTTTTCAGCTTGATTTAAAGTAAGGCGATGCAAGAAGTCCTTTAAAAAGCCCCTTTCTGATGTGCAAATCCAGCTTGCAAAATTTCATTCAAAAAAAACCCCAAAAGCCCCAACCCCCCCCAAAAAAGAGCCCAGATGTGGGTGTGAAAGAGCCCAACCGCGACGGCAAAGCAGTTTTTGCAGTAAGAAATTTGCCTGCAGCACTTCCCCATCCTGCCTGGCCCAACGGCCCCGCAGGTCTGTGCCTGGGGCACCCGGCTGCCCCTTTCCTCCTCCATCGCCCACCCCTGGGTGCTGTGGTGGGAAGGGACTTGCACCCATGGGTGCTATCCGTGCCGGGGCAAGCTCTGCCACTTACCACGGGCTGGTTTGGGTATGGCGTGGCTGGCGAGGTGCAAACGAGCAAGATTGGATTGCTTCATGTCACGACATGGCTCACTTCCAGCCCGGAGGTCTTTTCTCACTTGCTCTCTTCCAGCTGCAGCAGATGATTCTGCAGGTGCATGTTTAGCACTCATTAAAAAGCTCATTAACAGCAGATTAATGACTCAGCCACCCTTTTCCCCTCCCTGGGTGGCAATTCCAAGGTGTCGAGGATTCGGCTTGGAAGCGCCCCATACCCTCAGCCACGCTGGGTCCATCCCAGGCTTTTGCCTGCCTTTGGGTGCCACCGGTGGGACCGGAGCCGTGGGGTGGTGGGACATGGGAGGTGATGTTCGGATGGTGGAGGAGGGAGGGATGGGGCAGGCGTCTGCCTGCGCTGCCTGGTTCTGCGAGCTGCCTGTCCCATCCCATCACCCTGAGCCCAGCATCAGTCCCCCAGCCCCATCCATCCTGCTCTGCAGGGCGTAGGGGACAGGGAAAGTGTTGATGGCTTAGGGGATAAGGAAGGTGACGATGCCTTTCCCATGCGAGGGCACTAGGGACATGGGAAATGGGCACCTGGCTCCCCACAGGGCATCCCCAAGTGCCATCTGCGATTGAGTCTTGTCCCCTCGGTATCGGGGTGCAGTGGGTGCCTTGCCATCCCTGAGCCCACCCACCCTGGGTTGGGGGCGGTGGGGTTACGCAGAGGGACCCAGGCAGCCAGGCTTGGTTACCTATTCCCTCTCCCAAGGCAGCAATTGAACTCTTTGGCTCTTGTGAGCACCTACCCTCCCCGATGGCACCTGTGGGCCCCGGCCATCCCCGATGGCACCTGACGTCCCCCTGGCTCTGGCTGTCCCCTGGCACACAGTGACAGCTCGCCAAGAGCCGGGCGTTAACCCCAGTGTAAACCTCTGTCTCTCCAACATGTGTTTGTGTTGTCCCCCCCTTGGGGGGCTGATCCCTTCTTGGGGCTCAACCTACCTGGGAGATGGAGAGGGTGGAGATGGGTCCTGCATCCCTTCCCCAGTGCCCTCGGTCCCCCTTGGGTGGCTGCAGTGCCAAGGAGAGGGTGTCCCCTCTCCCCAGCGAGCTCTGTAGCCCCCATGGTGGCTGCAGGTGGATGGGAAGGACCAGGAAGGGCAAGGTCCCCTTGGAGGATGGCTCGACACCTCTCCCTCATACCGCTGCTGCCCGCCTGGTCCTGCCCGGCCACCCTGTCGGCTCCCTGCTCCCGGCACAGGGTAGTGGAGACCCCGCCACCCAAATCCCATCCATCCTCGGGAGCAAGCAGGGATGTTTGTGTCCGTTCCTTGGCTGGCGGGCAGGGAGGGAGCTCCAGCCTCATCCAGCAGCTCCGTGCTGTATCAGCAGCCTGAAAATACACCAGCAGCTGCTCGCCTACCCTGTGCCCTGCGTCCCCCTCACCCTCCAGCCAAAGGGACAAAGAACAGCCCCTCTCTGCATGCCCCCACCCTGGTGAAACTGTCCCCTGCAAGGGCTTTCGGGCTTGCTGTTTGCAGAGGGGTGTCCCCATCATCGCTCTGCCTGGTACCCAAGTGCCAGTGGGAGCTGTGGGTGCTCAGCACCCATCTGGATGCACAGCCCACCCTGGGTCCCTGTGTTGTATGGGGTGTCGGGTTGGGGCTGGGTCACTGGGGGAGTCCGGGGACAAGGTCCGTGGCTGCTGTAACCCCCCGTGTGTGTCTGCCTTCACCGGTGTCTCTCTCATCCTAGTTCCCTTACGCTGCTCCACCTCCTCAGGAACCCGTGAAGACCCTCAGGAGCTTAATCAACATCCGCAAGGACACCCTGCGCCTCGTCAGGTGAGTCCTGCTGGGGGGGAAGATGGGGCCAGGCCCCCCCTGGCCATGAGCCACAGGGAGGGAAGGCTCTGGCTGGATGCTCCCCGGGGATGCTGAGCGCAGGGATGCTGAGCACAGGGATGCTTTCGTCTCAGCACGGCTGGATGAAGGGGGACGAGCCACCACTATCCAAATGTGTCCTTTCCCCTCCCAGCATGGGAGAGCTCCCCACTTGTGGGTGCTGGCTGCGCTGGCTGTGCCATGGGATTAAAAGAGCTTAGTGCTGCCTTTGAAGTGCTTTGGTTTTTCTTCCTCCCCCACCTTCCAAAGGCTTTGTTGGAGGGAGGCTGGGGATTGCGGCCGGACCGGGAGCTTTGGGATTACGGCTGAAATCTACCCGTGGCACTTCTCAGGCTGCAGGCTTGACCTTGGGCATGCCAGGCCTTCCTGGCGTGCCTCAGTTTCCCCTGATGAAGGGGGGCAGCCCCTTTTGGGGCCATCAGTGCTGAGGGCAGCCTCGTGCCAAGGGATCAGTCCTGGGGCACCCCGAGCTGTCCCTGAGGGGGACCCATCTCCCGGATCCTCTGTACTCCCCAGGTGCTCGGAGGAGGTGAAGACCCCAGGGGAGGAAGTCAGCAAAGCCAAGGTGCACTACAACGTGGAGTTCACCTTCGACACGGATGCCCGCGTGGCCATAACCATCTACTACCAGGCGAGCGAGGAGTTTCACAACGGGGTGGCGAGGTGAGGAGCCCCAGCCTGGCCTGTGTCCCCCCAAGCCTGCCGTTTTTTTGGCTAGGGTGAGGGGCTCCGCTGATGGATATGGACCCTCTCCTCCGTGGAGCATCTCCCCTCCTCAGGGCAGCTGCTGGTGGTGCTAAGGATGGAGGGGGGCTCCTTGCCTCCCCTGGGTGCCACTGCCAGCTCCCTGCCACCCCCCGCCACCTCCTTCCCCATCCCATCCTGTTCCCTCTTTTTACCTCCAGGTTGGAGCTGAGACGGGGAGAAATCATTGCCCCTCCTGGTCCCCACCAGGTTGGCTGCGGAGTTGTCCCTGTCCCCTCCTGTCCCATGTTGGCTGCCCTGGGGTTATTTGAGCCCCCTGGATTATTTTAGCCCTTTTTAGGACTTCTTACCTCAGCACCACGAGGCATCCAGGAGGGGAGGGGAG
>NW_009621987.1:1262-3330 GCF_000690535.1 Cariama cristata | reverse complement strand
CATCCTCATGAGCTGGGGGGACAAGGAGGAGCGCAGGGACACCCGTGGTACCCCTGACTCTGTTCTTTCTCTGTGGGACAGCTACATCCCCAGGGACAACAGCCTCCAGTCGGAGACGGTGCACTACAAGCGAGGGGTGTGCCAGCAGTTCTGCGTGCCCTCCCATACCGTTGACCCCTCTGAGTGGAGCGAGGAGGAGGTGGGTCCCACCAGCCCGTGGGGTCGGGTACGGTTACGGACGGGGGGTGAAGCCTCTATCACTGCTCCATCTCACCAAACCTCTCCTCCTGTCTCTCTCCAGCTGGGCTTCGACTTGGACCGGGAGATCTACCCCATGGTGGTACACGCGGTGGTGGATGAAGGAGAGGGTGAGGAGGGGGTTCCTTGCTGGGTTGGGCTTGCCCAGTTGCTGGCAGCACGGTGCCAGCCCTTGTACCAACCAGGCAGAGCCTCCTGCTTCTCCATCGCTGCCACCATGGCTCTGCCCATCCCCTGAGCCCTGCTCGTCCCTTTGTGTCTTGCAGAGCACACCGGGCACTGCCACGTGCTGCTGGCCACCTTTGAGAAGGTAAGTGCCAGGCTGGGGCCGTCCTCCCCCTCCTGCCCCCTCGCCCACCGGGTGCGAGAGCCTGGAGAAACCCTATGGGGCTTGGGATGGTGCTGCTGGGCTGGGGCTGTTTTGGGGCTGCTCCTGAAATTCTGGGACTATCCCCTAATTTTAAGCACCCACTTTTGAGGCATTTGGTCTCAACTCCATCTTCCTGGCTCCAGCAAGCCTCCAGCCTTGCAATATGCGTGACATCCCACAGCTATCTGGTACCGGGGTGTCAGGGAAACCCAGAATTGCTGCAAAATGGGCTGGTTTGGAGCGAGGAGGGAACAGTGACAGCTATGGGATGGGTGGGTGCTCGAGCATGGCAGTCCCTGGGGTGCTCAGCCCCAGTGCCCACCTGTGTGCTCTCCTCCCTCCAGCACAGCGATGGCACCTTCTGCGTGAAGCCCCTCAAGCAGAAGCAAGTGGTGAGTGTCTGGGTGTCCCCGAGGTGGTGGCAGCTACGGCCCCGCACACCCCTGCGGGGAAGGCAGCCGGGAGCTTTTGGGGAGCAGCAAACCCTGGCGTGGGCAGCAGCCTGCCCCTGCCCTGCGCCTGCCTCCCAGGGAGCTTTTTGAGTTCAATTTCGAGTGCATCAATGCAAAGAGAAACCGCAGACATTGGGGCGAGGAGGGCTGGCCCGAGGAGGGGGCCGGGAGCCACAGTGGCTGGTGCGGGCCATGTGTCGCTCTTCACCCCTTCCCCATGGGGTTGCAGGTGGATGGTGTGAGCTACCTCCTGCAGGAGATCTACGGCATCGAGAACAAGTACAACGCGCAGGACTCCAAGGTACGCGCCTGCATCCCCCAGCCGGCATCCCGTGGGTCTTCCCCCATCCCCTCTTCCCTTCCCCTAGCACTGGTCCTTCGGCCACTAAAACACACTTAGGGCAAGAGTTTACAGCGCGGCAGGGAGCTGCCTCGGGTGTGCAGGTGTTTGGGCACACTTTGTGTTGGCCTCGAAGCTGCTGGAGGCAGAAGGATGAAGGATTGAGCCTTTCTCCCCCATCCTTTGAAGTCCCTTGGGAGGGTGATGGCCAGATCTTGCTGGCTTAGGAGGGGACAGTGGGACTTAAAGCGTGGGATTTGCCTCACGCTCTGCTCTGTATATGCAAAAGTTGGGGTGAAGGTTGCATCCCTCTCTGGGGTGCCTGATGCCCCTGGCCCCCATCTCCCAGTCTCCAGGAGGGGAGGGATAAGGTCCCAGGGCTGTATTTCAAGCGCAGGCAGCTCAGGGATATAGGCAGGACCCCGCAGCGAGCTCTCAGGGGTACCCAGCCGGTATTTTAGGGCACCCACCTTTGTGCCATGTGGGCTGGGGACCTGGAGGCCGAGTGGTTCCCATCTCTCCCGTGGGGCAGGTGGCTGAGGATGAGGTGAGCGATAACAGCGCCGAGTGCGTCGTCTGCCTCTCGGACGTCCGTGACACCCTCATCCTGCCCTGCCGCCACCTCTGCCTCTGCAACACCTGCGCCGA
>NW_009621987.1:0-895 GCF_000690535.1 Cariama cristata | reverse complement strand
CCCGACCCCCCCTCCCCGTCCCTGCCCGCCACCTCTGCCTCTGCAACACCTGCGCCGACACCCTGCGCTACCAGGCCAACAACTGCCCCATCTGCAGGCTACGTAAGGGCCGGGGGGGGCCGGCGTCTTGGGCGAGGGGGGTGGTTGGCATCTCAGATGGGGTGGGTGACATCTCCAGGAATGAGCTGGCATCTCTCGGAATGGGCTGGCATCTCCCATCCTTGGGTTCTGGGGTCCCTCCAGCCCCACCTGCAGCGATGCTGTGCTGTGCGGGAATGCCTCTCCTGGGAAATGGGGTGGCATTTTGGGGAGGGGGTACCTCCTTTCAGCACCCAGTTTTCACCCCACCCTTTGTTCCCATTGCCACAGCTTTCCGAGCCTTGCTGCAAATCCGAGCCATGAGGAAAAAGCTGGGTCCGCTCTCACCCACCAGCTTCAACCCCATCATCGCCTCGCAGACCTCCGACTCCGAGGAGCACTCGGTCAGTGCCCGGCTGAGCCCGGCCCACCCGGGCGGCCGTGGGACCCCGGCCCCCTCTGCCCCACTGAGGCTGGGCTGGGGAGGTTTGGGGATGCACATGCTTCCTGGGGCCAGGGTTTATTTATTTAATGCAAACTGATCTGGTGAAAAATGCAAGGTTGATAATTGCAAAAAAAAGGGCTTTTGGTTGGGTGGAAAGACCACAGATTTGGGGCTTTCATTTGTGCAGGGAGTTTGTCCCTTCTCTGGGTTTTAGCTTCTCCCTGGGAATCCTGATCCCACCAGGAGCAGGGGTGGGAGGTGGGGTAGCGAAACAGCCCAGGGGGGACCCTCACCCCATCTCCCCCCTCTCCCCAGTCCTCGGAGAACATCCCCCCGGGCTACGAGGTGGTGTCGCTGCTGGAGGCCCTCAAC
>NW_009621986.1:625-16462 GCF_000690535.1 Cariama cristata | reverse complement strand
ACATTGCAGTAGAATATATCTGTAATCAAGGAGAAACAGGCGAAACACAGAAAGAGGAAACAACACACGTATATCCTGATGCTGGTTTTGTGTCGCTTGGGGTTTGCAAGTGACAGCAGCCATGCGTAAAGGATCGGGTGAGAAGTTCACCATAGTCACTGCACAGGGTCTCATGACTGTTAGGACCAAGGGAGCAACCTAACAGAACTATAAGATACATACTCAAGAAGAGCTAATGTCAATAGTTAATAATTTCCAGTAACATTTTTAAATTTTTTTTGTCCGATTAAAAAAAAAAATGTACAAATGCCCCATGAAGCTGTAATAGCTCCCACGCTTTGAATGCCTAGCTCTCCATGAATGTTGCTTAAAATGCAGAGGGATACGTCGTGTTCACGAGCACAGCATCACCTCCTCACCGAACCGGGGACCAAGCGAGGACTGCAGCCACCGTCCCTGGGGACGCTCCAGGTGAGGCTGCAGACAAAGGACTGTGCGAGAGGCAGCGGCATCGCTGCGCAGCAGGCAGCGTACCGGGTGTCCTCCCCAGCACTCTGCTCTCTTCGCTTGCAAACCTTCAGGGACACGAGCAGGAGATTTGTTGAAGTCTGAGGCTAGAGCAGTAATATTTTTGCATTCACACTGCCTTTCATCCAGAACTCCAACAAAAATGCTAAATATTACTTGTCTGGCTTCACAGATGAGAAAACTAAGACAAGGAGATTAAATGACTTAACCGAAATCCCTGGTAAGTCAGTGGCCAGGAGACAAACACGGCTCAGAGCCCCCACTCTCATGGAGAGAAAACCATGCCTTAGTTCTCCCACTCACAGTCTTTGTGCATGCAATAGAAATACACGGCACAGAGAATTCTCCTTCCAGGTACAACTCGTGGCTGCTGATACTGATCTGATAAATCCCTGTTCTTTATGGCTCAAGTCCTAGCGAGGCATCTCCTTCCCCAGGGACCACCATGCTGGGAGCAAGCAGGTGAATCACTGTTCCTGAATTTGTATGGCTGGAGGCAGGGTAATCTCAGCAGAGGGATTTCCACATTTTTTTTCTCCCCAGGACTCAGCCTGGCCAGCCTCAGCACCAGGGCTCTGTCAGTCCTCTCGCAGTGGGGCAGTCAGTGCGCAGCATCGTCTGCCTTTAAGGATGCTTAAGACTGGTGGCTGAGCAACTTGTTTCCTCTGAATACAAACATATTCATGAAATCTGTGAACTTAGGAAGTTACTAATGCTATGTTAAAAACATGAGGCTGTATCTGGAAAATATGCAGAGACAAATATCGGTAATGACAGCTTTTAAAACATCAGTTAAATCAGTAAAAACAATTCATTCCTGCAGATAGAAGCTGCACAAGGAGATTTATATCCTTTGAGAGGCTCAATATACATGGAGACACATGAACATTTTGCAAGGCTTTACCCAAGGTTTCCTTTAAAATTAAAAGTTCAATAAACTTTGGCCCAGACATCGATACATCTGCAGCTTTTCCCACTCACCACTACTGGCTGAAGAATTTTATTGTATCCAATGAATCAAACATCTATTTCGTGGGTTGTGGACCATCTTCTAAGTTTCAAAACAACAAGGGTTCAGGCACACTCAGGGCCTGACTCAGCAAGACAAAGCACCTATTTAATATCTATTCTGGGAAGGGTGATTTTTTTTTTTCCAGTTTTCTGCAGGTTTTAATGGAAGCTGATAACATTTATTGCTGAGTCAGACTTTGCAAGTACATGAAATTAGATCTGGATGAATGTGAACCTGGTTATGAAATGATTAGGAGAGAAGGAGAAAGGGGCCCAAGTTCAGCTGCAATCGGAGGGGCTTTTCCTACCGAGCTCAACAGGGAATAAACCCAGATCTTCACTTCTCCCAGCCCCACGTGCTGCCCTTCTCCTTTAGCAGGGGGGATGCGGCCCCGCGGACAGAGTGCCGGTGCTGGAGCCCCTTTCACTGCTGTGCTGCTGCGCCTTATCTCTTGTGCAACGGGGGATTGCTCGTCAGCAAATTCAATCTGTCAACAGGGTGTTAAATCCTGTGTCCACAACTTGTCTCTCCCTCAGTGTGTTTTCCAATTTATAACAAATCCTGTTGTTTCAGGCACATCTACAGTGTTACTGACGTCATCACTTAGAGCTGCTTGAAGTGGGTAAAACCCACTGACATCCCCAAACACCGGATTTCTACTCTGCACAACCTCAGACACAACACAAGGTTATAAGGCAGAGAGAATCGAGTCTCTGCATCCTGTCACATACAGGACACAACCTGTTACGTCCTGGGCTCGGCACAGCCCAAGATATCCAGTGGCCCTTAACACTGCAGTTTTATTTAAAAAATTGTAATTTATCACAACCCTTCTATTATATAAAACACAAGTTGCCACGAGAACGTCTTTTCTAAACTCTCCCATCTGAATCCATTGATGTTGTACCTTACACTAGCATTTCACTCCCCTTCTCCTGGCACATGGCAGCAGTGGAAGTCTGAAGGGAACGCGCTGTCATCCCCAGCACCTGCAGGAGGATTCCAATTCTCTGCCTGGTTTTGCAGCTGAATTGCAGGGGTTGCACTGAGACTTATGCAGACAAATGAAAATGAATCATAATCCCTCAGGACTTTTTTATTGCAAAATAACAATTGCCCAATTGGATAAATTATCAGAAGTTCAGCTGATGTAAATATCTAGCTAATGCCCATTTGCTGATTTAATGAAATCCAGAAACAATTTGCAGTTGCATAATGAGCTTGGATTCCTGGCTGATAGAATCACAAGACTAGAGAGCAGAAGTCAGCTCAATAACACACATCAGCAGCACATTTAAATGAAAGTGTATTTGACGCTGTACAGGCTAACACATTATTATTGCTCTGGTTGTTAAAAGTAAAGGTGCTGAGTGCATGATGATTGTGTCCCGATTGTCTGAACTCAAAATGCACAAAAAAGGAACTGGTCCTCTCTAAATTTACAGTAACTTTTTAAAACTGCAGTCGTGGAAGAATCATGAAAAAAATGCTCCTTACAAAGAGCTCAACATGAGCTTTTGAAGTGCAAACATAATATTTTCTTTACAGATAAGATTGCAGTGTATCATTAGGAATAATGAGTTAATTATGTAATTAGCAGTGCATACCCACATCACTGTCACTGTACTGACAGCAACTGCTTTGGCTGATACCGCGGATGCAGGGGTCACCGAGCATGCACCTCATCTCGCATCGCCAGCACCCTGATGCAGTGCTCCAGAGGGTGCCATGTCCCTGCCAGGGATCAGACCGTAAAGAATCATTTAACACACACCAGCATCCGACAAGGGCTGTGGAGGCAGGTGAGCTCCAAAGCTTTACAGCTCTGTAACCAGAGCCGACAGGACCAGGCTCCCCTGCTGAAAACACCATCTCTCCTCAGACTGCGGCAGAGCTATTTTTCCCATGCCCACTGTCTGGCTGGGTGAAGCTTCCAGATAATTAGGCAGATGAGCTGGGAGGTGTGGAAGCTGGGGAGGGATGGCTGGGCCCGAGGCAGTGCTCCAGAAAAGCTCTAGTGGGTTTCTAAAGGGAAAACTTGGGCTGGCTTTTCCACGAGCTACAAACCTGGGGCATCAGCACTGCTGCCGTTCTCCTCTCCCAAATCAGCCAGTATCATTAAAGTTGCCTGAAAACACAGGAGAAGGCTGATCCCCGACCGGTAGCTGCAAACACTAAGGTACTTTCCAGGTTTGAGCCCTGAAGATGTCTCCACCTGTGAGCACAGGGACTGCTGAAGGGATGAGGCAGCAGGAACAGGGCTCACTATCAAAAAGTGTCAGCAAGCCTGGGCTTTCCTCCTTTGTGACTTTCTCTAATCTCCCTGAAAGGGAGAGGGGACGGAGGCTTCTTATGCCGCTTTCCAAACTTTATCTTACCTTGCAAGGGTGCCAGAAAAGCCCAGCGTCAGTCTGGTGTCTGCTCTTTGATTCTGCAGAGGAGGGAGAAAGGCAGAGACTGATACGGGTTTCTGGTTCAAGGGGTTTATAAATAAATATCATAGGAGGCTGTGAAACTCGCTGGGAAGGGAAGCACAAATCACACTTCCCGCTGCTCAGCTATGGCAGGGAACTACTTATTATCATACAGAGGGTTTCCCATTTTTCAGTCTAATGGCAACATAATGGGCTGCTTTTACTATTTGCTTTTCTGCAAGCAAGAATTTACTTGTCTGAAACTGTAGCAGCCTGGCATTTACTACCAGAGGAGGCTGTTGGCAAGGGAATGACCCTGAGAGCGCTAAAACAGGAGCCGATACATTAGCCTGTGTACCCCTCTCTCGTCTTTAATCACAGGTGGTGTTGGTTGTGGAGCTGTGTTTGAATTAGTTTTCCAAACAATCTGTTACCCATGCATGTCCCCAGTACATAGCCAGTCTTTTCACAGCAGAGAGCCGATACCGAGCAGCGCACTGTGTCTACTTTTGGATGGGAGAGGTGATCTTGTCTCTCAGAAGCTGGAACACACAATGGGAGATGGTCCCAGCTTGAGGCGGGACCTGACCCAGCAGCAGCTCATACCTGCACAAAGCATCTGGCCGAGTAGAGACACAGGAGCGAATCGGAGAGCGTGATGGGGAGCTCCGTACAGTTTTTATGGCAGCAGTCTGGAGGCCCAGAAGGAAATGGTCCTCCCCGCACAGCTCCGTGGGCACCCTGCTTTGAGTTGGGAGCTCGGCTCTTCTCTGGTGAGGAAACTGGAGGATGTATTGCCTGCAGTTCCTTTACCCTGGAACTTTCTCCAGCTACTGATATCTCCCAGCCCACGTGTAAACGTGGGTATCTGCAGAGGGGAAACACCGGCACAGCCCCACCCCACCGAGCAGAGCGCTGCTTGCCTCATGCTTCTGCTGGCCAGTGAAAGTGAAAACAACAACAACTAAATATTTTACTCATCCACAAAAGGAAAGCTACTTACCCCAGGCGAGCACCGTACGAGGCCACGCGGTACACCCCGGGATTCACTCACGTAGCGGTAGCTGATGAGAATGGAGCACATCACGACGCAAATCCTCCGACAAGTGTGCCTGGCAGGTCCGGCTAGCATCTCCACACAGCCCAGGGCCTGATTCTGCCCTCACTTATCCCATGCACAGTTTGCAAACTGACTCGATCAAAGCTGCTGTTTGCGTGAAACAAAGCCAAACGAGAGGAGACCGAAGCTCCCAGCCCACCACACAGCAACAGCCGGGAGAAGCACCAGCTCAACCGCAAAAGGTCGGGACAGCAGCGTTCGAAATGAGCAATAACAGGTGATGCTCTTTCAGCCAACAAACTGTGCTCGCTGCTCAAAGGCAGCTGCCACCGCATAATTTCTGCTATTACCCAACTTCTTCTGGGCAGCACTTCGGAGCCAAGCACTCGCTGACCCCGTGTGATGAGGTGACACCTCAGGGTGTCACCCGGTACCAAACCTCTCCCTCCACAGGCACCTGCCAGCTGGCTTCACCCATTTCTAGGGCAGGTGCATCTTCGGTTTTTCTACTTCCATTCTGGAAAATTCAGGCAGTACAGGGAAGGGCCAGGAAGCATGGGGGCAAAAGAAAAAATAAAAATTAAATTTTAATGTTTTAAGTACTAGAGGAAGTCACAGACATTCTTTTGACTTTGTAGGTATGCTGGTAACCACACACAATGAGGCAAACATCACCTTGAGATTAAATGTCATATGTATTGAAATGGGAGAAAGTCTAATTCAACAAGTGCTTGCTCCCACATTTCCTTTCATGGGATTTAAACACTTGCTTTGTTTAAACATGGTCACACAACGGCCGTATTATAGCCAGGGGGTAATTTTTGATTAGTAGGTAAAAGTAGCAATCCAGCTACTTGTCTACAAGCTGTTGGAAACCCCTTGAGATCTATGAGATTTCTTCATTACCCGCTCCTGATCTCTCCCAGTTGACAGCTGGTCCCTTCCCGTGTCAGTCCTGGCGGTCACCAGCATCCAGGGATCGGCCATGGCAGGAGGCACAAGTCTTCTGACCATCTTTGTTCTTCTGCTGCCCTCAGCCAAGCCCCCAGCCAGGCAGGGGGCTGCAGGGCAGGGTTTATAAAGACATCAGTGAGTTAATAATGAACTCACCTGCACCTGGGTAAGAGATGTGTGTTTCCAATTAGTGCTGCTCTGCTGTCCTGAGTGGACTTAATCATCCCATAGCCTTGGAGACCCTCCAGCACGCTCCAGAAATCTCTTACTCCTTCTGCTTTCAGGTGTCTTAAACCAGCTGTTTCAGGAGAGGCTGTATCTCAGCTCTTTTTATTAGTTGCTCCACTATAATTACAATTACAATAACACTTAGCCTTACGATAGCACTCTTTCTGATTGCTTCCTGAACGCAAGCTAATAATACTGGCTTTATGCCTCTTGCTCAGGGAAGAGTAGGTGCGTTCCTCCAGAACGGCTGGTACTTTATGCTAACAGTAAAGCAAACACTGAATAAGAGGGAGTTCACGAGGCACCTCTGTCTGCTGACAGCCTGTGCTGAAAAGAAAGTGTTCCCCTCCCACGTACAGTATCCTTGGTCCTTTGGGGCAGAAGCAGCGTGTCACAGTCAGCATCCAACCGGCAATGCAACCAGGAATTTGTCTCTGGAATCAGCTGTTGCCTCCTCACCAGATCGTGACTCATTTCCACTCCAGTTATGACTCAGTTGACTGGAAACTTTCCCCGAGTCAGGGCTGGATGTCTTGTTCGTGTTTCTCCAACCCTCATGAGGGTTCTCCCCGTGGAGCCCAAGGGCAGGCGGATCGGGGCTGTGCTGGCTGGCGACGGCCGGGCAGGGTCACCCCGTGGTGCCCGGACACCGGCGGCACCAGATCGTGACTCATTTCCACTCCAGTTATGACTCAGTTGACTGGAAACTTTCCCCGAGTCAGGGCTGGATGTCTTGTTCGTGTTTCTCCAACCCTCATGAGGGTTCTCCCCGTGGAGCCCAAGGGCAGGCGGATCGGGGCTGTGCTGGCTGGCGACGGCCGGGCAGGGTCACCCCGTGGTGCCCGGACACCGGCGGCACCGGACGCTGATCTGCCGTTCTGGAAAG
The DNA here is from genome assembly GCF_000690535.1 of Cariama cristata. Lineage (NCBI taxonomy): Eukaryota > Metazoa > Chordata > Aves > Cariamiformes > Cariamidae > Cariama > Cariama cristata. Next base: position 9,380 of record NW_009621986.1, on the reverse strand, counting down.
GGGTAAACTCTTCAAAAGATGAGCCGTCGTGTCTGTCGCTAGCGAGCAGCATGCATGTCTGCATCACCAGCAGAAAAGCAGCCCAATTACACGCTAGAAACATTTGGGGGTCCTTTGGTTTTCAACACTTTCCTCTGTTGCCCTTTGAAAAGAAAGTGTTTGTATAAATAACAGCAGACGCATTTGAAAATAGCTCATCTCCCAGGCAGTGTTTAGCAATAGAAATGAGCAAAGACAAAACAGTTGCATATGATGTGAGAAACACAACAGATGGGTTTGCAGGGAGAAGCAGGCCAGGCTGCGCAGCGCGAGTGGACCCTGTCGCTCTCTGCCTGCACAGATTGCAGCACCCAGGGGTGCAGCAGCTCCCTCCCAGGGCTCGGCACCAGCAGCTCTTAGTGCTGCAGAGTTTTTGCCTGCTTGTTTCAGCGTTAACGAGAGCGTCTGTGCATGAGGTGCCGCCTTGATACAGCGAGCTATGGTGCAGACGGATGCAGAGCCCACCAAGTGCATCTCGGGTCCCTTTGCTGCGGCTCTGCCCCAGGCGCTGCCAGCGCTCCCTCCCCTGGGGTGGCCCCGGGGGCAGCGGCTGCGGGGGTCCCTTCATCCCCCTGCGTGGCAAGTGCTGTCCCCCCGTCCCGAGTACGGCCAGCCCAGGGGTGCAGCTCCAGCCCTCCCCGCTCCCTTCGCTGGTCACCCCTGCTTGGGTTTGCAAAACTAGTAACGGAGCCCAGAAGGTGGGAAATGGAGCATTTCCTAAAAGCACAATTTGGTAATAATGTCCGTATTACAAGGAAAGGTGTAGTGACTCTGAACTCCCACTGAAGAAGGACTCTCTTAATGGCTGTCTCTGCGAAGAGAAGCTTTACCTTGGGACAGGTTTACAACTGACACTGCTCTGTGACCAACTGCATGGAACAGCGGCTCCTCTGCCCGCATTAACATGCAAAAGCTTCAAGATCTTTTCCTTCAACTCACAAGCCTTCGAAACAAATGCAGCCATTCGTTCTCATACACAGTGCTTTGGTTTCCTTCTCTATTTGCCACCAAAACCTCTTGCTTTCCAAAGGTGTGCCCGCTTGGGTATGACAAACTCTTGTACATGAACGTGATGATGGCATCGGTGTAGGACTGACAGAGGTGAAGATTAAGGTCTCGTGGACTAAAGCTGTATCAGCATTTATGCCAGGCAATGCCTGGTATTGGAAAAAAACCTGAACCCACTGACCCCACAGTGTGCAGCCCGGCAATGACCCGAGCGGTGTGGGGCAAACCGCTGGGTTTTGGGTCACCGAGTTTCTTGGTATCCCACTAAAGCAGGTGGGTGGACGTGGGGCTGAGCCCGCTCCAGCCGGCAGGCAGTGCCAGCAGGAGCAAGTCACCGGCATTGTCCCTGCGCGGTGGGGAGGGCTGGGACGGAGCGGTGCTCCCAGGGCGGTTTTCTCAAGGAACGCACATGCTGGGGCTGAGGGTGTTTATCTGTCAGGAGATCTCACATTTACTCAAGACAGCCAGGAAGTTTCCCAAGAACGGCAGTCCCGTTTGATATACCAGAATGCGTGCCGAGCTCCTGGGGTGACTGGGGCGAGTTCTTAGAGTTACCTTAATAGCAGAAAACTCCACTTGTATTTCCAGAGTTAGAGAAACCACAAAGATATCAGCCCATTTAATCGCTTGTTTTACTGCCTGTGCTGTATGTTGTGGTGAGGTGCCGCATACCAGACTGACGCGTTCTCACTGATGGCTCCTGTCACCACCGCCCGTTGCTGCCGGGGCACGTCCCCCGGAGGGAGCCAGGGCTCCCCCTCTTTTTTCACCCGCTCCACTCCGTGCCCTCTGTCCCTTGGCAGCGAGCAGAGGGGCAGCTCAGCGCAGGCTCCAGCCCCTCCATGCTGACCCTGCACTTGGAGCATCCCCACCTGCCTGCCGGGCTGGCTGGGAATCGGGGAGGTGTCTTCCGTGGCCTCCCTGTTGCTCCAACAGGGATCTTACAGGCATGCCGCTGCAACCGCTTTGATGCCAGCGGGACAGCAGCATCTCTTTGGTGCTGGCTGTGCTGGGGCTGGGTCGTTTCTGCTGCCTCACCAGGACTCTTCCCAACTGGCAGGTGTCCTGGTAGCCCACACACGGGGTTTTTCCATTGAGGTTTGATGCAGAAAGAGAATGACTTGTATCTTGTAATTACTAAGAATTGTCCTCGGTGTGGTTCTTCCAGTGTCACATCTCCTTTGAGCACGGTGACTTGTGCTGTGCCCTGCAAATCCCTACAGAGCAAGTCTCCGTGCTGCCCGCCCACGGCCGTCACCCTGTCAGATCTGTGATGCTTTTGGCTGAGCACTGCTGGCGGCAAGGACATCAGTTACAGAGGACAACAAGCGGGTTTGGGCCTGGAGCCTCTGATTCAGAGCTGTTTCTCCTCCAAACCCAGCCAATATTCCCCCAGCACTGGTGACACAGCCTGTGATTCTGATCCCACAGTCTCTGTGCCAGCGAGGAGGAGGAGGAGGAGGAGAGGAGCTTCCCGCTCGCCTGGGGCCACAGGCAAGGCCACGGCAGGTAGAGCTGCCTCGGAGAGCTGGCACACAGGGATGGAGCGGGTCCAGCGCTCCTTCCCAAAAGCAGCGTGGTGGGACAGCAACACAGAGCTGCAGCCACGTTGCCTCTGTGCCGGTGGATTCATGCTGTGCCAGGGGGGCCGCGAGGGATGTTTTTTCTTGGGCTGTGAGTGAGCGAGTGGTGCCAGCAGCAAACTTCATGACCCTAAAGGAAGGGCAGTGCCGCTCCCTCAGACTCGTCTCTCCCACGTCTCATGGAACAGTGGCTGCTCCATCACCATCCTCGCCTGCTCCGAGCTGAGCTCCCATGCCATCCTGGCCAGGGGGTGTGGAGGGGCAGCAGGGGCCCACCAGCCCCCCATCCTGAGCAAACAGAGGGGCCAAGGTGGGCTCTGCTTGCAGACACGGGGATCGCCTCCTCCTAGCGATGCCCACGGCTGCTTGCCTGGTGCTAAGCGACCCACCTGGTACAGTAATGCATGCAGCCGGTGCGACTTTTTCTTTCCCGGTGGGCAGGAATCGGGAGCTGGCTGTGGGTCTGCAAGGGCCACTGGAGCCCAGCACTGACCACAGTGCTGGTCCTGACCCACACTTCAGACTGGGCGTGGAAACATGAGAGAGAAGAGCCAGCAGGCTTCCATCTGCCCTGAAAATCTTCTCTTGGGTTGAGACTTGAAAAGACTAGGCCAGCTCTAAGGGGTGTTAAAAATGAGCTAATTGCAGCTTCGAAATGTCCACCCGGGAAAATGGCACTGAGTGGACAAGGTGGTTTTGGACGGGGGCGGACCAGCAGCTCTTCGGTGATGGTAGCGAGGGCTGTGGCTTTTTAAACACAACGGCTGACCCCCTCCCTCAAAGACGCACCGCAGCACGGCCGGGCTGGACCCCGGATGACATCTCGGAGCCTCTGCTCCCCGGATGGCAGAGCCTTTCAGGCTGCAGCTCAAGGTGGCCATAAATCGCCCATTTGTCAGTGGCCTTACTATTTTGAGAGCCGATTACAATGTTTGCCTTGGGTAATCAAGGAACCTGCAACCAAGAAATGCTGCAATTTATCCTTGCGCAGTGTTATCTGCCGTGGTCCCTTGGCCATGTGCTCATCAGGCCGGCGGTAACGGGGCTGCCCTGAAGATCCTTCCTGCCGTAACGACTGCGGAGCACGGTATGAGGCCGTGCTGATGCCAGGCAGGCAAGGGGGGACAGGATTTCCTCCGCAAATTCAACTTCCATGAGATAAAGGAATCAAACACTCGCCGGTGTGCAGCAAACAGCTTTGTAAAGGGGCAGCGCTTGGAAATGGGTCTGTCTGCTCCGGGCACAGCTCTCCTCCCTGCTCTGCCCCGCAGCCGAGCACTGAGTTTGGGCAGGAGGAGCGGCTCGAAAGAGGCGGCAGCCATCCCTCCTGGGGGTGGCACGTGCTCGCGGCTGGGGCCGATGCCGTGCAAGCTCCACGCTGCCTGGACTCCATCCCGCTACCTAATAATGTCAGTTTTCTCTCTCTCTCTCTCGATATCTGTGTCCAACCCAGCTCTCAGCTCAGATGCCCTCCCCGTGCCCGGCTCACACGGGTCCCGCTCCTGCTGGCGCGGTCCCGGGCAGGCGTTCCCCCGTTCCGTCCCCACGCGGAAACCTTGAGCGAACACGATTTGCATTTCCCGTCTGCCCAATGTGCAAAGCCCCACGCAGCAGTTTCATCCCCCCCGCCCCACGCGTTTGAAGCAGAACGGAAATGGCGAGGGGCTGAGGAGATGGAAACACTAACGCTTTATCTCACCGTCCTTCCAGACGTGCATTTCGCATATTTCTTCTTCAGCAAAAAATGTAATGGTTGTGTCATCCAATCTCCCGTAAATACAGCCGTCCCATCACCTCACAGCTCCTTCTGGGGCTCTGAGGTGCTGTAAAGCTGCCCAAAATAGGTACTAAATCTTATTCTCAGGCCAGTAACAAATGTTGCGTTATTATTTAGCCAGCAATATGCTCGGTTTAAATTCCCTTGCACTGTAGAGTAAGTGCGTTGCAGTTTCTCCAGCACTAACCGATCTTACAGGCAAACTCCAGACACATCGTTATGAGACTCCAAAACTGTATTGGAGCAAGTGTTTAAGAAGAACTTATTTCCCCCAAAATCAGGGCACCAATCGTGGCAACGAATGTCACTAGAAAAACAGGGTTTTCTACTACAATGAGAGATCTGTATGTGTTTTGTTGTGAATAGACAGTAAAGAAAAATAAATCCCTTTTTTTTCCCTAAGGAATCAAATAACATCTCTGAGTTAATTGTAGAACAAAAGAGGCCTCGAATTCTGCCATCCATCATGGAAAGGGCTGGATCCAAATATACATAAATTAAAAATAAAAAGGTATAAACAATGCTTCCTTCCTAAAGGGCCTCACTGGTAAGCCTGGACCCTGACAGCCTTCCGAGCCCGGCTGCCTCCAGCTCACCTTCCTGTTTGCGGAGGCTGGTCCGGCACGGAGCCGAGCTCCCGGGGAGGCTCCGGGCACTTTGTACCCTCTCAGGACCAGTTCCCTGGAACACGGTTTGTTTTCAGTAGCATCTCTGACCAAATAAAGACCAAAAGCCTTTCCTTCCTCCCCGGCACCTTCGCTTGTGCCCGGCCCTCGTTTTCTGTCCCGGGCAGCTGTTGCTGCACAGCTGTGTGAGCGGGGCACGGAGCCTTCTCTGCCCCGAGCTGCACCGACGTGTTGTGTTGCCAAATCCAACCGAATTTCCCAGCAGAGCCCAAGCCGGAGGGACCGGCAAGCAAGCGCTGCTGCTGCGGGAGCCGGCGTGGGGGCACCATGGGGGCTTGGGGGGCACGGGGAGCCCCGGCCCTGTGGACACCCCGTGCAGCCGGACCGCTGCTCCCCTCTTGGTTTGGAGCCATCAGCTCCTCACCCCTTTAAAAAGGGCCCGTGGGGTTCCCTTGGTTCATTCTCATGTGAATTACTGTGCCTCGGGGGAAAGCCTGGCTTCCACCTTGGGGAGGATTACTGCAGCCCCAGGACCAAATCCCTCTGTTCATTACACCCGTGTAAATCTGGAGTAAATCCTTTTAAGCCATCGGGGCCACTCCGGGCTTACCCAGACATAAATGGCCGTACTATAAATAAGACCTTGGTTTGATTAGAGAACTAAAGGCAGGAAAAAAGCACTTGAAAGATATCCAGGGGAAATATAAGCTCCCCCCCTGCAAGTAGTTGTGCTGACAGTGATGCATTGGTCCATGAACGCCAGTCAGAGAGTGAGTCATGTTGCATAAATAAATTACACAACGATATTCCCCATCCCGGAGTACTCACCCACAGCCGGAGATTTCCACAAAACATGACAGGTGAGAAGCTGGACCTGGGGGAAGGTGAAGGATGGAGCAAGGCACACCCGGAGCCCACAGCTGTCACCCGTGTGGCAACCAAAGTGCCGCGGGTCCTGCCCCAGGAATCCCCAGTTCCTGAGGTGGGCACCATCCTGCCGGGCTCCCTGCAGCTGCATGGCGGGAGGGGACTCGGGTAAGGGGAACGGCCGGGGCAGTAGAGGGGATGGAGAGAGCCGAGAAAGGGGTAATGGGACTTGATTAAACCTCCAGACACTCATTGCTGCCCCTTGGGCACTTCAGCAGCATCCAACCCCACATGCCGTGGGGCTCGGAGGAGGCACAGCGTGGCACGAGGCCCCCGGGAGCTCGTGTCCCTGCCCGGAGAGAGCCCGAGCTCCGCACGCTTCTCACGCTGCTGCTACCGTACCCGTGTTGGTATGGCCATAAGGCCGCACTGCCTCACGTGGGTCTTTCCTTGGGCAGAAACCAGGCATTATCAGCTTCATTACTAGTAACAACAAAGATATAACATTCTGCATGTGATGAGCATCTTTCATCTTCACAAGCTGCAGCGCAATCATTTCGCTCTGCAGCCACCTGGGATGAAGGCAACCGTCCCCGTCCAGGCCACGGCACCGCTGGGCGCGGGCAAGGGCGGACGGGAGGGTGAACTCCGGTCAAGTACGTGGTGAGTTTGGAGAGGCTGAAAATAATTGTTTAACTTGAAAGGTAGGCTGGGCAAAGGAGCCAGCAGTGCTCTTCAGAACGCGATAATGGGCTTTTAAACGACAACAAACAGCCATGTCTTCAGTTTGATGTTGGATCCGAGAGGCTACATCTTCAATCTTTCATCTAAATTTTGGATTTTCACCCAGGAAAAAGAAAGGCAGGCATCTATTGTTTGAAAGCAAGCAAATGCTTTGCAGACCTCTCTTTAAGTACCATGAATACAGCTTGTTTCTGGAGAGCGTTTTAGAGCCCAGCTGCAGTCTCTGTGTACACCTCGGTAATATCCATCGAATCGGGGACATTTGTAGGCTGAGATGCAGCTAAACGTTCAAAATTAAGAATAACTCAGTGACCCCATATTAAGCACATATATTTATTGTGGTTGATATTAGAGCCACACATTTCGGGCAGTGTCCGTTCAGCCCTTGTGGCAGACAAACCAAAATGGCGAAGCTGCTAAATGGGGTTTACACCCCGAGTCCTCACCCCCTGCCCCGGGGCCGGGCAGGGCCGTAGCAGCGGTGGGGGCCGCCTGTGCCGGGCGCCTTGGCTGCTCACCGGCAGAGTGCCGGCACTTTCCTCCCTCCCGCTCCTAAGAGAGGCAGGCCACTGTAAGCGGCAGTCCGCTGCAGTGAAATAATTTGCTGGTGATCAAATATAAGAGCTGGGAAGAGAGCTCAGGCCCTTGGCTCTGGCGTTTCACCCTGCTCTGTCTCCCCCAGCCTTGCCATACTTAGATGCAAAATTATCAGCAGAAGAGTTTATAAAATGTCAAAACAGTTTCTCTCATGTCAGCTAGACAATTTGTACAAATAGTGCCTCTTCAAAGAATCTCCTGCCAGCTCAAACCTCCCTTTCATCTCCCTGTGATTTACTTTTTGCTATTTTTATGGGATTTTAAAACAATGTCTCATGAAGAACGAGGACGGAAGGTTCTGTGCTGTGCAGAAGCGTCCTCGGCGGTGGCGGGTGCGTGGCAGGCACCGAGCGCCGGCAGGCTCCTGTGTTTGCTGCCGCCCCCCAGGAGCCCGGTAACAGCCCGCAGAAAGGCTTTTGAAAAGCAATTGAGAGGTAATTTCCTCTCCTGTTGCATGGGAGGCGAACGCTCCAAACGGCTGTCGCTCGATGGGTGATGTCTCTACACCGCAGTGCAACAAGTTGGAGAAGCACTTCTGGGAACAAAATATTCCAAAAAGCTGCATTTCCCAAGTGTTGCAAAGCCACTTGAAAGAGCAGAAGAAACCACCTCCGTCCTGTTTGTTCTGCAAAATAAACAGGCTCGCACCATGCCAGGTAGGCTCAGATGAATACAGAGAAATTCTGATTTACAGGAGACTGGGAAGGGACAGCCCTTGGCTGGGCTGCGGGAGACGGCAGCGCCGCGATGGCACTGTCCGCAGGGAAAGGGGGTGGCCAGCCGCGTGCTTCGCTTTGCCAACTCGTCACTGGTGCACGAGGGAGCGGTGGGGTTTGGTCAGCGCTCTGCCACCTCCGTACGGGGACCCGGGATGGCCACAGGCGTCAGGACATCTCACCCCCATCGCTGTTTTCCTCCCCTTCTGCCAGGTTTGTCGGGGTGCGCTGGGTGCCGGTGGAGCAGCTCTCCTGCCAACCTGCCCCACACACAGAACAAGGTGAAGCTCACACCACGGCGGTGAACGCTTCGGTGCCAGCTTTACCCCGGCTTTGCCAGGCCTGGGAGAGGTGCCAGCTGAGAAAGGCGAGAGCCCTGCAGGTTTGGGAGGATGCGGTGACCACCCACAGCCTCTCCGGCAGCGCAGGACCGGCGCCGCACACGTGTGCACACACCCACCCTGCCTCGCCAAACCCGGACCAAACACCGAACCTCCGCAGCTGGCGGCCGGGGGTGTCTAACCCGGGATGGGCGCGCTGCCGCAGCTCCCGTGAGGTGTCCTCGGCTGCTGGGACAACGCCGTGGCACGAACAGCAAAGGCAGCCCTGTGCTTTCTGCCCGGCTTCTCCAGCATGACGTGATGCGGTGGGACAAGGACCAGCCCACCGCTGTGCGATCTGTCGCAGTGCCAAAAGTCATCTGGGGTTAACGGGGAAGGGAGCGGAGGGCCAAGACCGTGGAGAGGTTCTGGCTGCTGCCCAAGCAGGGGTCAGCGGTTTGCAGCAGCGCCCGACTCC
>NW_009621986.1:233-592 GCF_000690535.1 Cariama cristata | reverse complement strand
CAGCGTGATACGGTTCTCTCACAGCTCTGGGTACGTCGAGAGAAAGGAGCAGCCTTGGGCAGGGAGAGCTGGAGAACCGGGGGGAACCGCTGCTCCCACGGGCTGGGAAAGATCGATGCTGGGCGGGTGAGCGGATTTGGCATCAAATGGGATCCTGTGCTAGTTGCTCTGCCCTGACTGTGGCTTCACCCACTCCACAGCCACACCCAAATAAAACCATAAAAAACCACTAATTGTAACAAAAATAATTCTGAAACACACAAAAATATAATACGTCCAAGCCCCTGTCCCTGCGTTCCCGCCCTGTTTGTACTCGGAGTTCCAGGGGCTGACAACCAGGAGCCATTTAAACGCTGAAG
>NW_009621986.1:0-217 GCF_000690535.1 Cariama cristata | reverse complement strand
GCGCCCGGTGGAGACCCCCGGCGGAGCCATACTGGTTTGACAGCCCCATCTCCCTCCTACACAGGGCTGCGCTCCCGAACGAGCTGAGCAAGAAGGGCAAACGGAGACACTCACTCCCAGGCTTCGGGAAGTTTAACGTTCAAAGCCACATAACCCAGCCGAGCAAGAATCACATAGGGAGCACAAGTACCGCACCGTTCTTGCTGTTTCCCGAGTA
>NW_009621985.1:0-15899 GCF_000690535.1 Cariama cristata | reverse complement strand
CAAACCATTCTATGATTCTATGATTCTCAGTAAAACTACTTCAGATGCTGGGACAAATAACTGTTGCTGCAAGTATATTTAGAAGCAATCCTCTTCTTATTCATAGTAGTGTAACTGCATTGATGTAAACAGAAGGCAGCTTTGGGAAAAGAAATAATTTTCCATTCATTAAGTCAGAAAATTAAAGACTTCTTGCCACTTACATTTAGACTTTTTTTTTTTTGCCAGAATATCATTCACAATGCATCCTCCAAAATATTCATCATTCTGTAATGCATTGTAGCCTCAGTTAAAAACGCAGTTATATACTGCTGCTTTCTGCAGTCAGCTTTAGGTATATGTCTCCTGTTATATTTAGAGAGCCTTCTCTGAATCTAAGTCCATGAACTAATGTTAGTGTTTCAGTGCCTGATTGGCTTTAAAGATTGATTTCCACTTTGCTGAAAAGCTCTTTAATGAAGTTCTAAACAAATTCACCATAGAAGGGTTAAATGAGGAAAAAAAGGAATGGGAATTTCAGTAATCATTCTCTTGCCTGTAACACTAACATTGGAACCAATTACATTATTTGTAAAATGAACTGCAAACCATCAAATGAGAATTATAGTTGCTAGAGAACATAATTAGACTTCATGTCTGAAGCTTATGGTATTAGTTCTCTAAGTGAAAGGGAGGAAACAGCAATGAAGGAATTTGTTTTTACTGTAGTAAATAAAATCCTAAAAATAAATTGGAAGGCTGTTACATATAGGAATTAACCATGACATATGAAGCTCAAAAACTATCTGATAAATTTTCATTTGTTTTACCCATAAATATCTACAGATCGCTTTGAAGTGTGTGATAATAGAAATAATTTTTTGCAGTCAGTCTTAATAGATTCAATATAGTTAGTGGGAGTGAATGAGAAGACAGAAAGAAAATATCCCAGTTTGATTGGGTTAGGGAATTTGATGATAGCAGGAGGGGGGAAAAGTCAGTCCTCATACAAGCCCTAGAGAATCCATCTGTCAGTGAATGAGATGTTGATCACAGATCCAGGCAGAAGGATACATTACAGATGGCTGTTTGGAGGGCTTGTTTTCCCATGTCTTCATAGAAATTCCTGTTAAGTCTGTACAGAAAGATGGTCTGATCTAGTGCAATGGGTCTTCATGCCAGAAAGCATCAAGACCTACTAGTGCTTACCTATGTCTTTTCTGTGGGAACTTCTTACTGTTCAAACAGATTTGCAAATATTCTTGCTAATTAAACTGATTTCATCCATTGCTGGATGGAAGTACATCCATTTGTACTGCTCCTGAGAATCCCCCAAGTTAAAACATATGGGCTTCATGGGGGCCATTTCCATAGGGGAGAGGACAGAACAGGCACTTCGTGGCAGCAGCTTACTCATCTGAAGGCCTGAGCTATTTGTGGAACCAGCATACGCTCCACTGGAGCACCCATGTTTATATCAGTTCCAGTGAACTTATTGTCATATGCTCCAACAAGCTGGCTGCATACTGTATAATTTGATTAGACATGTTCCTTGTCACTTTGGAGTACAGAGTAAATTACCTAGTAAAAGCAACACATTTGAATGATAAACTTGGGGCAGGGACTGTATCTTCATTGCATGTCCATATATTACCTCATATTGTTGAGCTTGCTTTGTTAGCCAGAGAAAAACATCATATCATATATTTTATTTATTTTTTCTTATTATTTTCTTCTTTTTTTTCTTTTTTTTTCTTTTTTTTCTTTTTCTTTTTTTTTCCTTCTTTTTCCTTCTATAGTCTTCTTATTTTCTTCTTATTATTTCTTCATATTTAAGTAGCTTAAAGAGAAGAAACTGGTATTACAGAGCTTGTGCAAGACTAGCTCCTTTCAAAACTTTCAGTACTTCTTATAATCTTATTTTAAAAATATTTAAGCCTTTTCCATGTCTTTTTGAAGCCTGACTCACCAATTTGTTTTTCTTTATTCTAACTGTAGCAGGTGGAATACAAAAACACCTATATGTTAAGGAAAAGAGTAAGAGTGTGAATTCAGCAGGTGAGTCCAAAACCTCACCTCAAATTTTCTTCAATGTGGTCATCACACTTTAAGAGTAAAAAAAATGATAGTACAAATGACTGTACATAGATTTTACATAGCACTTTCCATAGACGGCTCTTGGGCTTCTTATGAAACAGGTAACTCTATCATGATTTCATTTTACAAATAAAGAAATGAAGGCAAAGAGAGATGCAGTGAGTTCTGAAAAGAGCAGGGAGGAGGCTGAATCAGCATTTACAGATATATGTTTAATTACCACATCTAACTCTTCGTAAGCCCATTGAAACAAGAGGAAAGATGCCAGACATCTGAATTAAACCTGAATTTGACTTACCTGTATAATCAGTTGATTCTTGATAACTACAGTAGTACTGAGGGAACAACAATAAAGCATAAGGGATAAACCTATTACAAACTATTGTGCTACGTCCATAGGTTTACATAAAGGAAAGTTGAATCAGCAGACCACTACACAGTGACTTTGAAGTGCTGTACCAGAGAATAAGTTCATTACTAAAACCAGTCCTTTTAAAAGGTACTTGAGATAAATGTAGTGTTGTTTATAGGTACCACTCACTGCACTTTAGATGAAAAGGTATGGTCAGGGCAAATAGTGAAAAATAATATGTGCATGAAAGATATTAAAGGCAACTATAAGCTGAAGTCTCATCAAATATCTCCAGGAAGTAAAATATTTTTTTTTCTAATAGGATGTAATAGCTATGCATAAAAAGCATTTTAGGTTGGTGGTGTTTTTTTTTTTTTTTAATTCAGTCAAAATCAAAGTATTCTTTCTCTTGTGTTTGCTTAAAGTAGACTGATCTCTTCTGGAGTAGATGAGTTAAAGGTAACCAGGAATCTAGCAGCACTACTATAACAAAATGCCTGCTCAAAGTAAAGGAGGTTTAATAATTGACATTTCCTTGCAGTTTTTGTCAAGAAAAGGTCACAAAGGACTTTTGTAATCACCTGACCAAATTTTTTCCATAATGCAAGAGAGAGGACATCCTGATTTGCTATGTTTTAACAGATAAATTGATAAAATCAAGTTACTTTGACAACATCTATTTTACATAAACTGCATTAAATGAAATTAATTGTATTATCATTCTTTAATACTTTATGGAGTACTGTATCAGTTATGCCAGTATTTTCTCTGGCACTAATGTCAGGATGACAGATTTTCTTGTTTATTCTTTTTAAATCCTAGGATAGCATTCTATAGCTTGTAGCTTGATGCATCTTCCTCTAGTGCTCTGAGACTTACTAAAAATCAACATTAATAATGAGGAGAGTTTATGGCCATCTCTTTCCTAATACTTAAATGTTGGTCACTTGAACCTGCTGATACAAAAATATTTAGCTCTAGATTATGTTGTTTAATATACTCAGCTATTGATAGAGTGGTACTTCATAATCATCATAATCATCATAGATGTGACTAAATCATCTGGCTTTGCCCCAAGTACAGAACGGAAATCTGTGTTGAGTAGTCCTTTTTACATCACTGCTAACAAGTAATTAATTTCTATTTGGAGCAGAAGATTCTTTATGTCCTCAATATACTTTCAGAAACCTTCTTGCCCTCATCTCTGATGACTACAGATTTTCCTTTTGCCCTTTTTACTTCCTCCATCACTTTTTTCCAGTTTCTTCACTTCTGATTTATGAACTTTACTATCCATTTTTCCTTTCTCTCCTTTATTATAAATTTAAACCACAGAGAACTGACTTTCATTCTGAATGAGACTAGCTGTTTATAACTTGTTTGGTCTTTTTCAGTTGTGGGATTTGGGTTCTTAAACCATCTGCCAAGTGCTCTTTGAATTTTCCTAGGTCTCCTGCATCTTTCCATTTGAACTCCTCCTCCCAGTCCATTTGGCAAGCTCATTCACCTTTAGGAAACGAGATTCCTTAAAGAAGTGTATGTTACAGTTTGTTATTTATATAAATATATGCAAATATGTTATTTGCATTTACTAAATACAGTCACTCGGCTTTCTTAATTTCCTGTATGCCTGTCTTGATCATCATAATGCTAATAACATATAGATTAAAGATCAGCTTTTTAGAGACTCATAATGTGGATGAAGTATTTTTGCACTATTCTTGACAGAAGGGAGGCCCACAGAGGCAGCAAATTCAGAGGGATAATCTGTTAATTTTAATTTCTTCATGCATGGGATTGGAGTAGCAGTTTATGTTCCAGTCTGTGGTTTATTTACAGGAGGAGATGAACAGATGTCCCATTTTTTTCCAGGGTAATTCACTCCTGCAATAGCCTGGTTAAGCCTTTGATTATCTGAGACAATCTTCTGAGAACACATCTCAGTAAATTACACTGATTAAAAAAGGGGTTTTTTTATTATATTTTTTTTCTTTCATTTAATTCTTTTCCAAATTTGTCTCACATTATTATTATGTGCTGTCTCCTTTGACTTCAGTGTCCTTTCTTCCCTCTACTTGACTTATCCATCTCTCCTCCCAGTTCAGTAGCATTTCCCTCTGAAATAACAAAAGCAATAAGGTGCTTCCTAGTCAAATTCAGTGTGTCATGGAAAAAGATGACCAAACAGTGCAGAGTGAATGATGTCCTAATTTTCCAGTTTATAAAGGCAAAGATATTTTGGCCTATCTAGCACTCTTTTTATTGCCATGTGCTTAAAATATTATCTATTTGCAATTTGTTACTTGTATTTGGTCCCCTTGAATGTACTGCTGTTGCAACCTGCAGTGCCTGAGGCTTTTACTAACAGAGGGAGCTAAAAGCAAGCACATGGCCAAGGGATGCAGTTTAGCCCACTGCTCTGTAAAATATCACTGAGCTGCAACTTGACACTCTTCAATTGTGATTCCATAATTAAAATTTTTAATCCTCTTCTAGAAACTGCTCCCTGGAAAGGGAGTGGAAATGAGCATGATGCACTTTTACAAGAGTAATCCCAAAATACTTCTCTTATCCCCTTGTATGTTGTGGAGCTATGGGAGTTAACATTTAATGTCCCCCTCTTGCCTCTTACTCATGCGCCAGACTATGTCCATTTGTATTCACTCTTACATCAAATCATGCTATAAACACACATCAAGTTTTTCATGTAGACATGGACATTTTTAACATTATAAAGCTGATCTATCATTTACTGCTTCCGAAATACTTTATGCCACTTCTCAAATTCTTTACTGTCACTTGACACAAACAACATTTTAAGTAAGCTTTACTCTACTACTCCCTTCCAGAAAACTTTTATTCCTGTAAAATTTGAAGTTGATCTTTTATTTATACCATGACTTCTTTTTCTAGTAATCCATACTTTTCTACACCTCTGAATTTTAATTATTTCTTGCAAAAAAAGAAAGATTGTGAATTTAAGTACTCAAATGATACAACAATCCTCTTAAAATATGCACCAACACAGATAATGTGGTGATGGTGACTTTACGTTCTTTGGATTAGGTGACTTAAAAAAATACTGTAAATTATTCTGGGGACAAGGAGAAGTAGGTAATGGTATGGTTATCATTTGGAATGGATGGTATGTTATCATTTTAATTTCTGAAAAAATATTCCATTGTTTTCCCAGGTATTATTTATTTAGCTTTTAGAAAGACCTTGTGCCAAAATAAATGAGGAATTATATAAAAAGTTGTGTTCATTTCCTAGAAATAACAGCAAATTGCTATAACAATTATTCTACACTTCTGTGGTGGCTATGCACCATATCAAGGGTATTACAGTACAAATCACCCAGATTAATGAAGAGTGAACTTTGATGAAACCAGACAAAGGCAGCAGTGATGGAATCAGAACTGGTTTCAGAATGCAACAGTCCAACACTACACAGCAATTTTCCTGCCCTGAAAAACTGTTATGACAGACGGAGCCTAAAGTCACGGACTAAATGAACTCAATGAACATTTTAGAGGGGTGGACCATTGACTGAGGAAATGGTATCTGTGTGTATATATCAAAGGACAGGAAAGGTGGTGGTGGTTAACTAGGATGTATTGGAAAGTGTGGGACTTGGGCATGACGTAAATGGTATAGAATAAGGGGGGGTTACTGTCCTGGTTTCGGCTGGGATAGAGTTAATTTTCTTCCTAGTAGGTGGTACAGTGCTGTGGTTTGGATTAGCATGAGCATAATGTTGATGGCACACTGATGTTTTAGTTGTTGCTAAGCAGTGCTTACTCCAAGTCAAGGACTTCTCAGTTCCCCATGATCTGCCAACGAGGAGGTGCACAAAAAGCTATGAGGGAGCACAGCCAGGACAGCTGACCCGAACTACTCAAAGGGATACTCCATACCATAGAATGTCATGCTCAGTATACAAACTGGGGGGAGTTGGCCGGGGAGGCTGATCGCTGCTCGGGGATGGGCTGGGCATTGGTCAGTGGGTGGTGAGCAACTGTGTTGTGTGTCACTTGACTTTTTTGAGTTTTATTCCTCTCTCTCTTTGTTCTCTCATTTTTCATTACAATTATTATTATTATGTTATATTTTAGTTTATTTCAATTATTAAACTGTTCTTATTTCAACCCATGGGGTTTACCTTTTTCCAATTCTCCTCCCCATTCCACTGGTAGTGGGAGGGAGGAGTGGGCAAGGGGCTGTGTGGTACTTAGCTGCTGGCTGGGGTTAAACCGTGACAACTTCTCACATGCTCTACATTCAGATTTATTAGGCTATGCATGTATACAGGTCCAATTTATGACTATTTTCAAATTGTAAATCGAGCATTTTTGATTTTCCCATGCTTTGCCAGCGAGGAGGCGCACAAGAAGCTGGGAGGGAGCACAGCCAGGAGAGCTGACCTGAACTAGCCAAAGGGATATTCCATACCATAGAACGTCATTGCCAGTATATAAACTGGGGGGAGTGGGCCGGGAGGGGCTGATCGCTGCTCGGGGATGGGCTGGGCATTGGTCAGTGGGTGGTGAGCAACTGTGTTGTGTGTCACTTGACTTTTTTGAGTTTTATTCCTCTCTCTCTTTGTTCTCTCATTTTTCATTACAATTATTATTATTATGTTATATTTTAGTTTATTTCAATTATTAAACTGTTCTTATTTCAACCCATGGGGTTTACCTTTTTCCAATTCTCCTCCCCATTCCACTGGTAGTGGGAGGGAGGAGTGGGCAAGGGGCTGTGTGGTACTTAGCTGCTGGCTGGGGTTAAACCGTGACAACTTCTCACATGCTCTACATTCAGATTTATTAGGCTATGCATGTATACAGGTCCAATTTATGACTATTTTCAAATTGCAGGCCAGAATCTTCATTTTCTTTTTTAAGCAAGCAAACGGACATTATGCTGTGCTAAATTTCAAAATGGGAAGGAAACCAGAATCTGACATGGGCTATTGAGAGCCATAATTATATCAATGAATTGAATGTTGAATGGTGAAATGACACATAAGGAATGCAGAACTTGGAAAAGATCATTAGAAAAGGTGATTAGGAGTTGTTGAGAAGACTGAATTTTGCTTTGATCTAAAGAACAAGATGAGGTTAATCTGAATATTCTGGGTTCCTTTTAAAAGGCAAAAATTACATTGTACATTTTATCAATATTTACATACAAGAATATTGCCTATGTGATTTAATAAATTGTATTTTTTTACCCCTAAACATGATATTACTTTACCTAATAATTTCTCCACTCATTATGATTTGATATTCACACAATCAGATACTTATCTAAGACTGGAGAATGAGGGTAGGTTCAGAATGCAAGCAATAGGCTGTATAGCTTCTGCCGGTATGATTTAGTACCTTGCTGAATCCCACAGATTCTAAACGGAATGTGTAAATACAGAGCGATGGAATGTGACTGCACTTGCACTTTTAAACATCAGTATTTAAGTGTCTGTTTTGAAGGAAGCAGTGCTAAGAATCCATCAACATTCTAAGGGCTGAAAACAAGCAGAGAAATGCTAACTACAAGCATAAAGTATCCTACAGGGTTCCAGGGTTTTTCTGTCAATTCCTCTATACTAACACACTTGTTTAAAGAACCAGTATTTCTGCTCTGCAGGCAATTTCGACATTTGGGATTTCTTTACTTTTTAGTGTTACTGGGAGAAGGAAAATTTTGAAAACTCATTAAAAAAATGAAAATTTCAAGTGCTTCCAAGTAACTTGATGTCAATGCATCTAAATGGCAATGAAAAAATAATGCATTAAAGTTACAATTTGCATAATTTCTTTATCTCAAGAATAGTAAATATATGCATGTTATAATTAATATTTTTAAAGTATTTAATATTTCACAGTATATCTTTAGAATTTTTTTTAAAGTAACACTGTTGAAGCAAAATATTTCAATTTTTATGAACCATTTCAACTTGATTGAAACTAAATGATGTAAACCTTTTGAATAAAAAATGGTTTTGATCTTCTCACACTCCTGCAAATGCATTCTACTCCAAAAATAGCATTTCCTGATAAACAACTGTTTAGCTGTGAACATTTTTTTGTTGTTGTTGTTCAGGAAATATTTGGTTTTTACTGTCCCATCACCTGTGATAATATATTCTTTTGGTATTCCCATGAATGTCATCTACATTTCTCTAGACATTCCCTTGCAATTTAATCTGATAAAGTGCTTAAAGAGCCCTCATCTTTTTAATGGCTCCTGGTGGAGCCTAATTATTATGAAATTGCAAAAGCTGTGAAATGATAATTAGTTACCTCGTTATTTCTCCCTTAGGACATGTTAAAAGATATTAATTAATGCTTTTAACTAAGAAAGAATAATAAATTACTAATGTCACCATTTTTATTGCTGTCTTGGCGATGCACAGATTTGTTTCTGGTTTGCTTTTAAATATTTGTTTCTGCTATGAACGTCCCTTAAAGACGTACAAGGCACATTGTACAGTTCCTCAAACACAAACATAGTTGATTAGCATGACTTTAAAGCTCTACAGGAATCAATTGCTCAGCTACATTCTTGCACATTAATTACTGCATGGAAGGTGCAGACAGTCAAAAATGAACAGAACTATAATAAATACAGATTCTAAACAGATATTCATAGGACCAGATATACTTTGCAGATGCAAATGGGATTAGAAGAATTATTTTTTTTCCAGAGGAGGGAAAGATAGGAGCAAAAAAGCACTATTCAAAAGTTAAGCAGAAGTCGATAGAAAATTTCTCTGTGAACATTTGAGGGCACAACATTTTTCTAGCAAAGCTAATTGCCCGGTATTTCCCAAAAGATGACTACAGCACAGAATTGCCCCACGTGAGATGTGCTGTAACTTGCACAAGTTCCTTAATCTGGCTGAATAGTACCTTATTCTACAAGTCATTCCACAAATATGAATTAAGGTACTTGTAAACAATCATAGCATCTGGCAGTGCTTTGTCCCTATCACCTCACTATTTGAAGCAAGACTTGTAGAGTCTGACTTTAAGATGACAGCAGTTATTCCAGATCTACTAATTTAACAATAACAAAACAAAAAATATGCAAAGTATGTGGCCTATAAGCAACATTACCTAATGTTTGCCAGTCTTTCGAAGTTGGCACATGAAATATAATGCATGTCTCTCTTCAGTCTCTCCTAGTTGTTATTAGTTCATAGTGTGTAGACATTTTTGCACCAATGGTAACATTTTACATAGAAGTAGGTAGAAAATATGCTGTGTATTCTGCTGCTTCTGCCCTTATTATTGGCATTTAAAAAGTGGAAAAGACACCTGAATACAGACATTTAAAAAAAGGACAGCAACGCCCAGTATAATTTGTCTTGTTCATTAAGCAATACAGGCACAGCTCCAGTTTGACTGCCCTAAAGGTTAACTGAAAATGGGAATAATAATTTCAACATAAATATTTAGGTTCTCCATATCTATCCCATTTTCTTAAGTAATATCCTATGTACTGCATACATTAGCATTTCAGAACTGAGAACCAAAGAGGAATATGTTGATTTTAATAACTCCTTTTTACACAGTATGAAAAAGAAGTATGACTGGCTCAGAAACACTTTTTATTTGAATGGAATGTTTCAGAAAGTATTGTGTTTCAAAATTTATTGAATTTAAATTGTAATTGCCATGTTAAATCAGTCATAATGGAATGTTTTAATTAATTTGTTTTGGAGAAGATAATTAAATAAGAATACATTTCTTCATGTTCTGGGTGGGAAATTATTGGTACAACATTAAACACTAAACTGATATTTTGGGGCAGAATTTCATATTTGTCTGTGGTTTGGCTTTTTTTTTTTTTTTTTTTTTTTCACAAATCTAATACTTCAGATTCCTTGCTTATTTAAATATGCCATCCATTACATTGCATCAACCATTCCTCCTGCTTGAAAAATTAGTTGTAAAACTTTAGTAATTAAAAAGTGTACCCACTGAGAAGAATGAAACTGACAATAACACAAGCATTAATGAAGAGCACTTCCTCTAACTGACATTCTGGTTATTGCTAGGTCTTAAATGCCAAAATCTGATAATACACTTCTGTAATTCCTTATATAATGAAATGCTTAAGAAATATCTTACCATCATTGGACCATCATTAACAACTATGAAATTAGGTGTCCCATGGGTTTTTTTCCAATTTAAAGAGGGTTAAATTGCTAATTTACATGTTAATTAGCATTCATTCTAAAGAACATCAAAAGTAATTCCATAGCATCTAGCGTTTAACAATTTAGCTTATCAAGACATTAAATTTAAAAGAAGCTCTGCATTATTTGCAAGAAGTTTTGAGGGCTAATGATGAAAGGAATCTCATTATTCTAAGCAACATGCAATTTAAAAAGGATGAATACTGTCAGTTTATTTACTTTATCATTGAGTAATAAGAAAGCAGCAAAGCATTGGCAGGGCAGCAGGTTCAGCCGGTCTTAGTAAGGCCCACTGATCTGCACAGATTGTTAAGTTTAAAATAAAGAATTGTTTCTGGTGACATTTCTTTGAAATCTGTTGCCTCGAGTCACACCCAATCACCGAAGTGTGCTCAGTGGTATTTGATAATCTTGCTTCTGCTGCTCCAGAGCTACTGTGATACATGCACTTGTTATAGTGTGCAATTGAAGCATTTCTGTGGAGCATGACTATAAATATAAGTCTCCTCTCATAACATTTAAGAAAATATTGCATAGTATTATAAACTAAGCATTCACTTTAAGATAATTTCAAACTAGCAAAACAAATGTTCTGAGTAGAGTGATGCCATAGAACTATCATATTGTTTACATCCTGCATTTGCTCCTATGCTATAGACTACTCCTTTGCTTAAATGCTGATGCCATCCTGTATTGCTTTAGGTTACCTTTGTTCACATCAGTTTCTGTGAAGTGACACAACCTGATTGTCTCACTGAACTGCTACTTCAGCATTTCAAAGATGCCAGATTGCAGGTACTTTGAAGCAGAGCAGCTGTGATGCAAACATGCTTTTAAAAAGGCAGGATTTCTCTGATTCTGAATAAAAGAAAGATGCGTTCAGGCCAAGAAAATTTTGGTCTCATATTATCTATCAGTGGTAAAAGACAGAATTGCACATGAGCAACAGCATTATACATTTCGTTCTTTGCTTTTTTTCAGACCCGAGCCATTTTTATGTTGAGTAAGTCTGTATTATTTTCAATACAACATTTTGTGCCAATATAATATTTGTGGAATTCTTGTTAACAGAATTAGAGTTATGAAATGTGATTTTCATATAGCCTGTCATTTGGTGGAATGATACCAGCTCTAAGTGTAATGGCTTAGACAGTGGTGGTTCTAAGTGGCTGACATTGTCCCCTTGTGTGCTTTATCCTGGTATTTCCCCTTATTTACGGATTATTTCTCCAGGTCCTTCCTTTTGTACCTCTTTTTTCTCCCTTTCTTGTACACATCTTTCACTGTCTTCTCATTTCAGTGATACTTCCATGCCTTTCTCTTCTTGCAATTTCTGTCTCCCTCTGTCCGTTACACTTATTCCCATAATTACTTCCTAAACCAACTTCTTCCCCTTCTTCTTCCCACTCATTTCACATCATCATTTCTTTTGAAGCCAATAGCTTAATCCCCTGCGCAGGTTGGATTCATTCCTCAAGTATGGTCCATCATCAGTACTGAATCAAGGAGTTTTCCTTAGGGAAAACAACATGTAACCTGAGATCAAAGATTTTATTAAAGAGTACACACATAAAAGTATCAGATTAGGTTGTCCAAACAGCATTGATTCTGATACCTTATCACTTCCTTATTCTTGACTTTGCAAATACTATTTATTTTTACTGTAATTTACTAAATCTTGTGATCCAGAGAGAAAATTTCAACCCAATCTCTGAGAGCAATAGAAACCTGGGTGTCTAAAATACAAAGTGTTTGGTAACCTTAATTATAAGCATCACAGCCAGTTCTGTATCTAACAGTCCATTAATGGGGTAATCTAGTTTGTAATCAAAACTAATTTAGGAACAAAAGGGATGAGTAAAAGGAGTTAATTCACAAGAACAAATTCTGAAAGAATGAGAAGAACTTTTAAAGTTATTATGGGAGAGGCAGTGTGAGAAAATGAAAACTATTCAGTAAGAAATTATCAAAAACCTGCTCTTCAGGAACAGTTACAGTCAGAGTGGAAGTAATTTTTGGGAGTATGAACAAGAACATGCACTGCAAGATCAAAGTCTGATGAAAAGCTAAGAAAGTGTAAAGCTATAACAGAAATTAGAGAATGTACTAAATGGCATAGGCATAAGCAACAATAAGAAAATCACTGGTTTCACAATGAGCAAGAGAACAGCATGTCTTTAAGGCAACAAGATACTGAAATGATAGGATAGACTATAGACATGAATTCTTTGCTTCTAGCTTTGGTTTTCACATGAAAGAAAACAAGACTTATGCCAGAAATGTAGAGTACACTGTTTCCAAGGGAAGAGAAAGATGTGGTTAAAAGGAAAGAGCAGGGAAAATTGACTCAGTATGTGTACTGTAGAATAATGAATAAACAGCAGTTAAGAATTCCTCACCATCAAAACCCCAAAAATTCAGAAGAAACTAAATGTTGTGATGAAGCAGAAACGTCTGGCAAGGGGTGTAGAGGCACAGATGATCATTCTAAATAATCGTCTAAGATTTACCTAAAGCTAAAAATAAATGGGCATTTCACTGAAATTAAAGAATAGTTTGTGGAAAAATCTGAGAAATTGTTGACCATATTGAATCACACTTTCAGTATTTTGATTCATGTGTCAGAAGAATCTAATCTGACTAGAGATACTTATGGTAAATGTTCTGAAGATGGAAAAAATACATACTAAGTAATAATCTTCATCTCTAAACCCCCTCTCTTTTAAAACATCCGAGCATCCTTCATTTTACGCATTTGAACATTTTCATTTATTTTTGTGCAGCTGCTTACAGGCATGCATCTTAGAAAGTTCACAATTGTGTTCAGGACTGGGCCTGATTTTACACTCTCCAAATTGCAGACACATAACAATTCATGTATGTGATAGTTGCTTTTTAGCATATTAATCTACTAGTACCTAAAAATAGGAGAACAAAAACTACCACATATACAAAATTCCTTTATCACTTCAAGTCCACTTATAAACCAGCTGCTTGAGGGAATCTAACATATTACCATTTCTCTTGCTTGTCTCCTTTTCTTTTATCTTTAATACAGTTCTGGTTCTGGCTTCGTTACTAGGGATGTGACGAATGTGAAAATTTTATTAAAAGTATGCATGTATTTCTTAACAAGCATGAAACCAAGGTGATTTTTGTGAGATTACAGGCGCAGAATGCTGATGGCTGCAGACAGCACCTCTCGCCAGCTGAGAGCAAGAAATGCTGATGTCTTTTGCCATTCAGCTTATTTTCTGACGAGGCCACAGAAAGTACAGACCTCATGTGCAAAACCTGGCCCTAAAAAAGCAGGCCCTTCTTAACAGCCAGTGTCCTGACGCAGAGGAACAGAAGCAGGGGCTGCAGGGAAGGATGTTAGCCTTGTCCATGTGGGAGTACAAGAGGGACAGCGGATCCACCTATATATCAAGGGAAAAAAAAAGAGACTACACAAGCACACATAGTAGTGGACCTTCATGCTGCTGTAGCCCTTTCTGTTTGATTAGTGTGTTCTTGCAGATAAATATACGATACTTTGTTCAGAAGAAGGTTTCTTGATGTTGCTGCATTTGCCTAATTTCCCAGATCCCAAGGTGAAATCTCTCAGATACTGCCAAACCAGTTTTCTTTCTTCCAAATGAAAATTGTTTGGGTAATAAGAGAGGTGTACCTTAGAGCCAAAATATGGGACTGACTTTTCTTCCAATAACATGCAGATGCTGGACAAAACACCCTCAAGATGAACAAGTAAGATCTCAGCATTACACTCATTCCTGGAGTTTTCGCCATGTTCACCTATCTGTGCATTTTCTAGGTAGTAGAGGCAACACTAGCTAAAATGTAAGCATATTTGCCAGCTTTGACGTTTAACAGGAGCTAAATCTCTGCCTGAATTAGAGTTTAAATCCACAAGCACCATAAAAGCTTAACGGCAAGTGCCCACAGCTGTACACACTAAATCAGACTTTCATACAAAAAAAATACCCAAGTGCTAGTATGCATGTATTTAAATACTAAGAAACAGGTATGTCCTTGTGAACTATTGTAGACTGAAAGTTCTGTTCACCTACTTATACAGTGCCACCTGATTCAAGAACACTAAAATTTAGATTTTTTTCTTTTCATATGAGAGAATGTGATGTATTTCACTGTGTGGTTGCATTTTGACAACAAAACTAAAAGACCTGTTTTGTCATCAGAAACCCCAAGATGGCAATACAGTCTTGTTTTTCTTTGCTGCTTATTTCTATTATTATTATTATCACAATTATTATATTGCAGTACATGGAACAGATTTGTGATTTTCTCCTTTGCTGAGATCTAAAAGCCTTGATCACTGATGAGGATTATTTACAGAAAAATTTAAAGCTTCAACTACTTTGACATTAACTGAATGGATGAATGCTATGCATGACCTGGAGGTATTAAAATATTCTATTTAATAACATTAACCAACTAGACATCTCTGCTCAAGTTTAGCTTCCTTTTATAGATGCATGTGACTTAACAATTCTGTTAAAAAAATCTATACTTCCACATTATTTTCAGCTTAGCATGTTACATACATCCACATGTATTACATTTTCAGGCAGCAGCCTATATTGATTATCGATATGCTAATCACTTTTGAACAAATTCCCACCAGGACCCTTCTCCTTTTCAGTGTCCAGATAGTTTCGACAGAGCCAAGGTAATCGTTTCTGATGCAGTTAAATTTTGTTGCAGAGAACAGGGCGAGCAACTGCTAGCAAGCATCATTTACCTTGATGCTTGATGAGAGATACTGCATATTTATCAAACGTGCTACTGCCCGTGACTGCTGCCCAGGACTTTATAAAGTCATAGATTTCATAGCAAAGAAAAACACAAAGGAAAAAAGCTGTTGATTTCAAGCAGGTTAGCTGGTATGTGCTGGGCCAATGAGACATGTATGCACAGGGCTGTACAGCGATGAAAGATTAGGTGCTCCCAGGAAAGTCACCCACACTCCTGTCCTAGCCTTGTTAAATACCTGGCTTAACAACAGAGAGCTCAGGTAAAGCTGGCTGGGAGCACAGCCTTCCACACAAACAGATTTTCTGGTTTCACTTTATCCAGCCTTGCACTGAAAGAAATTAATTTCCAATAACAGGTAATATCAATAAAAATTATTACAGAGCAGTGCAGCAGCAAAGATGTTGGCAATATTAAGACTAATGCTGTCAAGACAATCAAAGAAATGAGCTGCTTAATACTCACATAGTATGACTGTCACCGTTTAAGGCTGGG